>NC_069499.1:78763072-78853072 GCF_027579735.1 Bombina bombina
CGTATCCTCATACCTTACTTACTGCTTATTAAAATTCATATCTCCTTATCATACCTGTGCCTGCAACGGTTTGCGGTGTAGTGTTTTGTTGCCTTTACAAATACTTTTCAATATAAACTTTGCTGTCTTTTTATATGTAATTTTGAAGCTGCACATCTCAATTGCGGCCTTAGGCATTTAACTGACACACATTGACTACTAGGGGGAGCTCATAGCCTGTATCATTGGTAGCAAGTGAAATTTACACACCGTATATTGCTACTCTGAAATGAGGAAATATATGCCAGAGCCTGTTTACGGCTGCAGAATCTGAGGCACAGAGAGATTTACCTATGCAAATCTTCTATCAAACGCTGCTACGATTTATAAGCTATGCTGTTTTTAACAAATGCATATATTCATATCATCATTTCATTTGATTATAGTTCAAAGTTAAACTGTACATTTTGATTGCCCCTAATGTTTAATATTTTCTGCTTATCATATGAGTAGATGAGGGAACATTTTTACATGGATAAATATGTTTATATCAGAAATCAACAGCATATGAACAAATGTAAACTTTGCAATGATTTTGCAGATGCACACACTCACACATATACACACTCATATACATATATAAAATTATATTAGTTGGGGGAAAAGGACACTCATCTTTGAAAGCCTAATTTTGTCACTTATTTATCAGAATTTCTTACTAGTTTGATAAATAAATATGTATTTTCCAAATCTAAAAAGTTATGCCACAAAAAAAAAACATTTTATGTCTTGATTAAGAATGATAGAATTTTACTGAGTTAACTCCTTTGCTGCCAGTGTTGCACACATTACGTTATTGTCATGTTAGCTCAAGGCAAGAAATAGGTTAATAGATGTGCCTATAATAATTGCAGTGACGCAGAATTCTAAGTGTTGCAGCCTCCTTGGGTGAAACATGGAGACAAGCTGGTCTCTTGTGGTATAGCTCTTAGTGAGAGCCATATATCATCTTGCGGAGCAGAAAGATGTGAGATTTCTACACAGTGAAAACATACGTTGCTCACCCTGAGCTTCCCTTTAGCAAATCTCATGAAAGAATTGCTTTATCCTTACTTTAGGGGTATGTAAGGAGAGGTGAATATAGATAAAGGATGGCTATACACTTACAGGTTAAAGGGATTTTATAGAAAATTATGAAACAAATTTATTAAGAGCTAGAACTATATGTAGAAAGAAAATGTCACTCTTAATTATGAAAGGCCAAAAGTATAATTCAAAAATGCTAGTAAGTTTGAGACATGGGTCAGGCAGGAAGCTTAATTTTCGATACTTTAACCCATTTTCTCCGGAAAATCTCAAGTACAATTCTTTACGTACATTTCTGGCAGCAAATGTGTTAAATGAAATATTTTCCTAAACAGGTTGGCTATTTTAGTATAATCCAACTCATTAACAGACGCAATAACAGAGGAATTGATATATCTTCCATAATCTGTAAAGTTTTTATAAAATAAATGTAGACATACAAGAATTGTATAATATGGCATTGAAAGTGTTTGCTGATTGTAAGGATTTGGTGCATTTTTTTAATAGAAAGAGTCCATAGATTGTCTTAAATCTTTATATTAAGACACCATTGCTAAACCAAATCTGTACATTAGTTTAGCAGATGGGACACTATGTATTAAAATGTTTTGTTATGTATTCAGCAACTCAGTGTAAATGTTGTCTGGCATAAAATGGTTCAGAGAAATCATTTTTTCTTCCTTTGCATTATGCAAGTGGAATTCAAAATATATATTCGGAATTTGCATTATCTTCCTTGCATATTTATAGTTTCAATAAACTGTTTCCAATAAAGTATATTTATATTTTCAATAAACTTGGATATGTGTTTCGAGGGCTGATCGCAAACTGTGAGAAAGCCTTTTAAAATGCTTCTGTATTCACGCTAAATTATAACCTCTCAACAACATCTAAATATGCATATTTCTCTAAGCTGTTTAGCTGCAAGCCTGCTTTCTAATCAGAAAATATAAAAAAATGCATACAAAAGAATGAAAAGGATTTGAGAATAAAGTTTTACTTTTTTTTTCTGGCTGTTTGAAGAATATCGTTTTATTACAGTGAAATATATAAAAATCACGTTTATTGGAAAAGATGCATACTAGGTACATTTTTAAATGCGTGTACCAATACAGCTACGTCTTTGAAATGTTCAGTCTTCTTTTTCCTTTCTAAAACATATTGTATAAAAAATAAAGGTAATAAATAAATAAAAAAAGCCTTATTGGGCAGCTCTGCGCCACTGAACAAAGTATGAATAGTCTCAATATCAAATTAGTTTCAAAACAATTTAGAGAAAAAATGAAAATATGTTATCTAATTAATTAGTTTATAATTTAAATAGCTTGTCTTCTAGATTTGCAGTATTAAGTTTGCTGCTGCGAACAAGTTTTTTCGCTTATAAGACTACTTTTCCTTTTCCATCATGGCATAAGTAGCGTGTTTGACCTCATGCGCCTCAACAGATATATACAAAATTTGTTTTTAGATCTGGTATGTAGTAAATATTAATATAAAAAATTACAGATTTCTGGTCACACACTGCATGTTAATTGTGTGCAGATTTCTTAGAGTATTGTGCCATCATACCTTTAATTCACACTTCTCGGCGTGAACATTTGTAACTGTTTTGGAATCAAAATTCTTTCTTTGTAAATATCCTAATTTGCATTTATTGTTGGCTTGTCCAAATTGCAGCAGATTGAACATATTTTCTTTTTTGTTTTTACGTTTGTAGTGCAGAATTTTTTTTTGTCTTATTTTTATGGAAATAAAATACAGATTATGAAGAGGAACGTGATAGAAATTCAGCGACTTCATATTTAAGCTCTAGTTTTGTTATAATCTCCTATAAGTGGCGTTCAATATATTCCTCTCTGTAATCTTTTACAAGTCCTTCAAATAGTCAAGTGGTCAAAAATATAATTTTACAGGCAGAGACCAGAAAAATTCATTCATATTCTTATTACCTTGTATTAAATGATTATGAAACGTATTAAAAGAAAGAGAAAAAAAGAATAAAGGTTTTTGTGAGACTTGTCAGCAACTGGTATAGCATTTTCTTAATATAATAACGTCTCATATATAACAGAATACGTTTTAATATTAGGAATAAATTGGTAAACCTTATTATCTCTCTCTCTGTATGTGTGTGTGTGTGTGTGTGTATATATATATATATATATATATATATATATTGCTTGACTTCACTAGTGATCATTTGACCACTACCAATAAATTGGTAAACCTTATTTTGCTGCAGTTCCCCTGACATTCATCTCTCTCTCTCTCTGTATGTGTGTGTGTGTGTGTGTGTGTATATATATATATATATATATATATATATATATATATATATATATATATATATATATATATATATTGCTTGACTTCACTAGTGATCATTTGACCACTACCAATAAATTGAATACATTTTTATTTACGTAGAATATGTTTCTGTAGTTTTTATTTTAAATATTTAACACAGACACAAAGGCAGTGCATGAGAATTGATGGCTACATAGATAATTCTGTGGCATATGTGCTATGAAGAAAATTACAGATGGGTGTGAGTAGAAAAAGTATTTATGTTGTACAAGCAGTAGGTAGATTTTCCCTGAAGATATCATGGTAAAGAATATACCACTAATTCCAGTAAAAGCTAAAATATGGGAGGAGCAAACCCTTGTTTCACTTGTAGGCAGCCATTGGTCTTAACTTTTTATTTTGCGAATAGTACTTGTAATTTGGATGTAAGTAATATATTTTCACAATATGTTAAAGAGGTTTACATCTAGACTAGCATGGGAAATTAGTTCCTAAAAGACAATGTTTTAGCAGTCTGTTAATAAGATATGTGTATGATGGGGAAGGGGGGGTGTATTTGTAAAGATGAGATTACAAAATGAGAGTAGTGAAAGAACTGTGAAATATCTGTGCCAGAGAGCAGATTCTTCCAATTTATCATAAACATAAGCAAGAGAGTTAAATTGTCATGGTTTGTAATACAGTGTTAACAGTTTGTTAATTGGTTAAGAATTTAAAGTTCCAAGATAATAGAAATATGCAGATTTATTACTGCGATATGCATATACTTTTTTTTTTAATATTACGATAGAAGGTAGCTGTCAAAGTTTAGTTTCTTAATACAGCCGACAAATTATAAAATTCCTCTGACGCTAAATCTGTAGATACATTGTGCTAAATTAGAGGTCACACATTGCATTGTCTAAATCTTAAACTATAGTTACAAAAAAGGTAAAATAATGTATATTTAGATATTTTTATTATAGGATACTCAGAAAAATAAGATTTTTTTAAAATCTAAATCTATTTATATAAGCATGTAATCATAAATTGTCGCTTTGACATCTTGTTTGAAAGGAATATGTAGTAGGGAGATATTTATACGAAATGTATGAGCCATCTGGAACATAAGGAATTATTTTATATATAGGTATATAGAAAAATCCAAAAACAAAGTTTGCAGTCAAACCTGATAGGTTGTTCCTTACAAACTGTAGCTGCAGATACACTTCCTAAATAGAGATTCTATATAATAGAGTGCAAAATCCTCAGTTATTTAGCATATGAAGGAAGCACGAAACACATAGGTTGCACGTTGTCTGCTCTTATATATAACACAGGTTCCTTTTTGCAAAATAATTTGGCAGGGAGTAGATAATTACTTAACTGCTTCAATTCCTAAAGACCAGAGGTTAGGAATCTCTAAAGCTGGTTGTGAAAATTTAAATTGTTATTATTACCATCGCTTTGTTTGATTTATGAGGTGCAGAAAAACTCTCACAGTGTAATTTCAATTTCAGGGATCCTGGAAAGGGACAAAAGCAATCCCTAATAAAGCACACATTTCAGTTATAACTGCAAATTAGGAGAACTGTTTTTTTTAATGGCTGAATTTGAGAGTGACTGATAAGAAATAATAAAAGATGAAAAAAAGGAAAAAGAATATATAATGAGAGACCACCTGCTTGAGAGTGCCTGTATGGATAGCAAAGGATGAATAGATAAATACATACATACATAAAGAAAAATATATGGATATACTGTAGATAGATGTATAGATTGATAGATTAATGGCTAGATAGATTGATTGATATAAATATATATATACATATATATATATATATATATAGAGAGAGAGAGAGAGATAGATAGATAGATAGATAGATAGATAGATAGATAGATAGATAGATAGATACATACATACATACATACATACATACATACATAAAGAAAAATATATGCATATACTGTAGATAGATGTATAGATTGATAGATTAATGGCTAGATAGATTGATTCATATAAATATATATATACATATATATATATACATATATATATATATATATATATAGAGAGAGAGAGAGAGATAGAGAGAGAGAGAGAGAGAGAGATAGATAGATAGATAGATAGATAGATAGATAGATAGATAGATAGATAGATAGAAAGATATATAAAATTATTATGTATCAGAATCTGCCAATTAAGCAAACTGTCAATATGACCGAAATAATATTCTGTTTTGTGTTAATACAAACTTTCCCAGTCTTATTAGGAAGAATTGTCTAAAGAAGAGATCTGATGAAAATGTTACATACTCACTTGAGTCACATAAAATTTCTCTTGTAGCTAAAAATAAAATAAAAATCTAGAACATTCATCTGTCAGGGCTCCTGCTTTGCAATTAATTACAACCTTAAGTCATCACGCACCTGGTAAACAAGCTATTTTGTCAAACACAAGAGAAGTTACTTTTTAAGTGACGATACATCGCACATATTCATGACCAAAGCAATTGAGTTTGTTATCCACACATTTAACAGCATTTAGTATATTCCTGGTAGAATCTTTTTTCTTCTTTTTTTCCATCTATGCATAATACCATTAAAATAAGAGGAAGATACATTACAAGCGAATAGGGTGAGGAAGTGAAGGCAGGTATAATCTCGAGTGTTATGTATTGCCAAGGGCAATCTTCTTCTCTTATGGTAGTGTGTATGGGGGAGGGGAGTTAGAAAGGAGATCTTTTTCATATGTTGTTTATAGCAGGAGTAGTTTTTAACACAGATATCCCCAGGCAAGCTTTATAAGGGGAAAAAGGTTGTTTTTTAAAAGGGATCTGCATGTGGACAGGTTCCATTATCTTATAGAAGTTAAATCCTCTGAAAAGTATCTGGCAACTTGAGTTTCTGTATGACCACATAATGGTTATTTTTCAGACAATAATTTATTACCTGTCAAGACATCATTATTTTAAGCCTACAAATGTTTTGCAAGTTCTCTAAAAGCTTAAATACACGGAGAAACAAAATTCCAAAAGTTCTAAAGATATTTGGTGCATGCAGACACATGCTTGTCTCAGCATGTTTACATATAGATTTATATATTTATCAGTATTTTACTTTTAAATATTCAGTACATTTATGCTGTTTTCAGAAACAATGTTTAATTTCATTGTGGCTATTGTAAGTCTTTTACTTTTTCTTGTTCCATTTAACAGCAGAAGACCGCCATGTTGAAACGGTGATAACTGATGAAGATGAAGCTCTTGCCATCTCGGAGCAAGGAGCTATCAGCCTCACTGGTAGCGGGAATGACCCAGACTTGTTAACATGTGGACAGTGTCAGATGAACTTCCCTTTGGGAGACATCTTGGTTTTTATAGAGCACAAGAAAAAACAATGTGGTGGCCCCGGTATCTGCTATGAAAAGACCCTGGATAAAAGCAGCCCTCCTCCATCATCTCGCTCAGAGCTCAGGAAAGTGTCAGAGCCAGTGGAAATCGGCATCCAAGTCACACCTGATGAGGACGACCGCCTTCTTACGCCCCCAAAAGGAATTTGCCCCAAACAGGAGAATATTGCAGGTACAGTGTATTTTATGTTCTGCTGTGCAATGTCCTCTGTTAGGGCCTGTGATGAGTTTTTGTGCTAAAACCACACAATCAGGAACCTAGATACACAGATCCTGCTCCATAAAATGCACATCAGCATTAGACTACTTTCAGTGATGCCACTGTATAGTACTCACAAGTGAGTTTACTTTTTCACTCTTTTCGGCCTGTCATTTATAAAACATAGCTCGCTATCTGTCTGTCATCTATCTGCATGGGTAGTACGAAATATCAAGAAAAATGATAGATAGTTGATAAAATACTTTAATTTTGTTTGTATCTCATCACTGCACATAGCTAAGATTTTACTTGTTTTATTACTCATCTGTCTGTCTGTCCGTCTGTGTATGTATCTATATATATTTATCCATCCATAATACATATATACACATTAAACACATACATAAACCAGTCTGAGACAATGAAAACTATTCTTCTCACAGTGCAATGAGTCAAATAACATCAGCACAGATTCACTAAGGAATTAATGAACAGATTAATCCATGAATATATAGATTTATATGATTTGCTCTTCCAGTTTTCATCTTCTTGGCACATATCTGTTTGTTGCTCTATGAGTCTTTAGGTGCATTGTTTTACATGTTAGATGACTGAGGATTAGCGCTAATCCTTAATTTATTTCTATTGAATCCTTTGCAAAGAAGGGTTCTTTTAACATTTTCCTAGAATGCAATTCTCTGACACCTTCATTTTTTTCTGCGTCTTAGGAATTATTTACTGAAGACAGACTTGTGTACAGTTTGTGACAACGTACGATAACACCTTCTGTGTTTAACTTATATTTCAGCAGACACATAACAATTAATATATCGGGCAAAGCCATCTATTTTAAGATTTGGATTTTTTGTTTTGCTTGGTTCAACAAAGTTTGAAAAAAGAATAACAGTGACCAAGGCAGAAATATAGCTTGTCCAACACACCTGGAATCATATCCTTGTTTTGGTGCCATCAGACATTTTTTCCAATTAAATGTCTGCGTTAGAAACATTATGTAGTTGATTTATGTATATATATATATATATATATATATATATATATATACATACAACCACAGGAAGGCCTATATAACCACCTAAAAATAAAAGAATATATACCTGTATAAAAAAAAATCACGAATAACAAATATATAATCCTGTAATAGATTTTATTTTCAGTCCTATTATTGCAAATAGTTGCAAGGTTCATCAACAGTATATGGTTAATGCAATCAGCATCAGAATATATTGTATGTGCCTCGTAAACTGCAGAAAAAGTAGTGTTAAAAAAACAAAACTAAGGAAAAAAAAATATTGAACAAAACTTTTATTTGCCTGTTATTTAATCAAATAGAAAGATTAAAGAACAAAACTTGAGTAGCTCAGATGTAAAATGTAATTTAATGTGGCAGAAGCATTAATTATTTTAGCTTAATTGAATTCTTAGGACTGCAGCGGTTGCATTTTTTTGTAGACAAGCTCTGTTTGTTATTTCTTTGTGTAGATGAGCAGTGAAGAAACATAGATAAGTTCAGTTATTTATTCTGAAATACATTTGTCAGTTCTAATATAAGGAGAATTGCTGAACTATCACCAAGCCTTTGTGATACACGCCAAAAAAAAAAGTCTTAAAAATAGCTTACGTTATGTCATGTTACACATTTTTTTTCTAAACGTGTAAAGTAAAAATGATAATTCTATCCATTTTGTACAGAATGTTAAATACAGGTAGGCATATTCTCAGAACATATTAATAGAACCATGGCAATCCTGTAGGATTCCGCCATGATGCTGTTTTTAACCCTTTCTTTGTTTAACTGCATGAATGACACCAGTTTTTGCACTCAATACAAGATATCTTACAAGACATATTCGTACACAATGCTGTTTTTTAAACATATTTTCAAATGAAATGTCAGCCTTTTCTGCTTTTTACAACATGACCTACATTGGGTTGCATTTTACAGGCAAGGCCGTGTATTCTGTTATCATTTTTTGTAGGTACCTTTTTGTAAATTGTACTATGCCATTAAGCACCTGTTTTCACACTGTGGAATATGTTAGCACAAATAAATGATGATGATTATTATAATCTTAATAAAACAGTACATAACTGTGTGCATGAAGCAGTTTTGTCCTGGATGCGAGACATTTAACTGTCTGCATGATACTGTTTCCTCACATTTTTGTAGTACATGCAAAACATTTAACACTTTTGCTGCCTTAGTCGCTGCAGTCTGTTAGTTATGATTCTTTGGCAGCCAAGGGGTTACTTCCTCTGTTTTTCCAGCTTGCCTGAAATATCATGGACAATCAATGAAAATAACACTTTACACACTTTTTAAAAAAACTGGATTTAAGTACAAACATAGAATGTCACATAAAGTCTCATACACAGACACACACTCTCACATTATATTTTAAATTCAGTTTTATTTGTTCAGTTCTTCAGTCTACCACATTTGCTTTAGCGTGTTTTAAATATCCTTGGCCTTTTTTCATCTATCCAATTTTTTGGTTTAAGTAAAGTCAAGACCTTTGACAGTAGAAATCACTTCTAGATCCTTATGACAGAGATAAAACGACTCACATGGCCAGCAACTAATGCCAGGTATTTTTGATTAAGCAAAGAACCTGGTTCTTAGACAAAGAAGTCAACTTATATTGAACTATACTAATAACAGATTTCCATAGATAGTTTGGTGGAATCTGATTTACAGTTTCTGTGTAAAAACAAAAAGTCAGAGTGATCTAGATTTTCCTCCTACACAGCTAAAGTCTTGTCCCTCATGTTTGTCTGCTTCTGGTTTTTGGATGCAGAGGTGCAGCCTATTCTGGGAGTATGAGATAAACACTCCTACTGCCATAAAATAAGCCATCTGATTCATTTTTAATTATTTCGTTACAAATGGAGATTAGTTAAAACTGTGTGTGGACGCGATTGATTGTTGAATGGAGTGGATGGGATTATCCTTTTTTTTTTATTTTAAAGTCATGACAGCTAATTATCAGAGCTGTCTTTTTCTAAGCATACCCCTTTATCGCCGTGCACTGTGATGGGCATTAGTCTTCCATGTAACAAGCAGGTCTCTGACATTCATAATATCTGCTTAGGATTCTTAATAGACACAATTCAAATCATTTTCTTGGTTGAAAGAAGCTTACCAGTTGGCTGCCGGGAATGTCAAGCTGCATTCTGTTGAACTTGGCACAAGTTGGCATTGCCTGGGCATTCAGAGAAAGCCTGTGGTGATACCTGATGTTGCCACCACACAAGCGATGTAGCACTGTAATTACAGTTGGGGCAGATTACCAATCAGAGAGCCAGAAAAACAGATCTTTGAAAACTGGGAAGTTTTTGTGGAAGTCGCTAACACCACTGAAAATGAGGCATAAATATGATCACAAGGAAACATCAGCAGACAAATATCAAGTTGTCAAAAAAGTCCCACTTCCATTGATTTATTCAGATTTGCAGTACTCAAATAATATAGAAGAATATATTATGCAAGGAAAGGATACCAAATATATATATATATATATATATATATATATATATATATATATATATATATATATATATATAAAAAGGTTTAATTGCATAAATAGACTAGACCGGGCATTTGATTATATTGATAGGAATGCTAGGTTCTGGACTGTTCTATCTATCTATCTATCTATCTATCTATCTATCTAGCTATCTCTCTCTCTCTATATATATATATGCATGGGTCCTTGCTGCTTTCATTTGTATATTTTGTTTCACTGTAATAATAATATATATAGATGTGCTAATTTCCTGTGCAAATATTTACATTGATTTAATTTTGAGACATGGAGGATTTTAATTTCAGTTTTTTTTATCTCCCCCCATAATTTTAATATATATATATATGTATATGTGTGTGTGTGTGTGTGTGAAAATGTAATGTAAGGATGTAAAAATATCAATATTGTTTACCAGTTAGGAACAAAATTACTAGTCTTCTCATTGTTAAACCTAGGTAAAAGCCTAATTTGTAGCCTAGTGGTAATGTACAGGTTTGGTATATTGATTAAGATAGTGTAGAACAGAATAGCCTCAAATTATGTGATCCTCAATGCCAGATATAAATTGCCCAAACGTATGATTGCTTGTTTTGTTTTTGTTTTTTGGGGGGGTATTTTGCTAACATTTCTCATTTGAGAAAATGCAGTTATCACATTTGCTGCCATAGAATGTGTTCCTAAATCCTGGGTATGTAGTGGAACTGTCAGTTTGCAAGCTAAACCTCTGAACATTAATTAGAACCATTTTTGTGTGTTGGTTAAGCGCTTTCTGGCAGAGGTTACCAGATTTCTAGAAAACTATTAAGTTTATTGAGGAGCTAGCTATATATAATATAGGAATCCAGGAATGACATTTTAGAAGTCATGACTCCGGGATTGTTGAGCCGTGCTTTCAGCAAGTCACAGAAAAATAAAAAGGGACAAAGCAAACAAAATGTATAGTTATTTAACCAAAAAAATACTTTTTTTTTTTTTAATGTCCAGGGGCCCAGGACTAGACTTAGGGAATGTTGCAGGGTATGCTATCTCTGCTGTTCTGCCCTCATTGTCATTACTCCAGAGCTGCAGCTACTTGTTTATCAGCCTACCTGTCCCCAAAACATACGTTTTTAGTTCTGGTTTTTCCCAAGTCTACAAAAAACTAGTACACACATCCCTAGTTTTGCTTTCTCCCTGGGGCCACAGAAACGAGTGCCACGTGCTGCATGTGGCCCAAGGGCACCAGTTGGCCATCCCTGTTCTTGCGCATGTTATTGTTGCACTGTTGATTGCGCAATAATGCACATCCAGTACAGAGCTGAAGACATCTGGTGATTAGTGGGTATGCACATATGCAGTTCCTGATTGGTTCACTGGCAATGTTCAACTCAGAAACAGCATTGCATTGCCACTGCAGTATTTAACCCCTTTGCAGGGGTGCAAGCAATAGTTCAGTACTAAACTGTTATATATAATATATTATATTCTTTAAAGGGACACCTAAGACAAAATTAAACTTTCATTATTCCGATAGAGCACACAATTTTAAACAACCTTCCAATTCACTTACATTGTCTAAATGTGCACAATCTTTATATATACACATTTTCAGAGGCACAGACACCTACTGAGCATGTGCAAAATGTACAGAATATATGCATATGCATTTTGTGATTGGCTTATGGCTATCACATGTTGTAGTGGGAGGGAAAATAGAACTTACTTTAAAATGTGTCAGCAAGAAATCTACTACTCATTGGGAAGTCAAACTATGAGTTTTTGCATTTTTTTTTATTATGCTACTATATTTAATGCAATAATGATATTACCAGGAAGGAGAAGCGAAAAAAATATTAAATATGGCTGTTAAGCTTCTGTTGCCTTATGTCACTCTGTAAATTATTCTTATTAAATGACATTTTTCCTTGTGAAAACAATAGTGGGGGCATACATTATATTGAGAGTGAGATAAGAGAGGGCCAATGTGTGTAGCATGGTTTACTTTTACAAGCCAGTTACACGTAAGAGATCAGATAAGCTCCGCAGGTCATCACAGCAATATATTTTCCCAAGAAAACAACACTTGACAGTATGGTCACTGATCATGTATTTCTAAGGTACACTCACCAGGAAACATTGTAGAAATAAATATAGTTTATACGCTCAACTGCTTATGCTGGTATTTATGTAGCTGGGTATTATGCTTAACGTCCAGAAGTCAAGGACAAGAATGAACTTCCTTTTTGTCACCTAACTAGACACATTTTTAACTTATCCTTTACTATTAAACACACAAGATTTGCTGCCCCCATACCAATGTTGTTGCAGAAGAAGATTATCTATAGTAATGTAATAAATCATTATTACTAAAATAATTACAAATAACTACAGGTAATATTCCTACCTTAGTCCTTGCATACAATCACATGTACAAATATTAATTAAAACATAACAATTTAATTTTAAATGAACACTTGTTGAGAGGAAAATACGTTTAAAACAAAAGAGACAAATATTTATGCTGTGTCTATTTCCATGGAAATGTAAACAAAATGTATTTATTATTTTTGAAGGGATATTTTAATACCTTCTGATGACATTTCTGATGCTGTATTTTATTACTCCGACATTATTGCAAACCTTAAACAAGTCTCTATAGTAGGTGTGAAATCACACACAGACTTTGGCACATATTTTATGTTTAAAGTCTGATCTTTAACTTATAATTTTAAATTCTCTTTACATGTTACTATGATAGTTTGTTGTGATTCATATTTTGTGATATTTTACCATTTGGAGAATTCTAAAGTCTTAAAGTAAGACATTTTCTCACCACATTTATCCACCAATCAGCAAGCACTACCCAGGTGCTGAACCAAAAATGGGCCGGCTCTTAAGCTTAAATTCCTGCTTTTCATATGAAGATACCAAGAGAACGAAGAAAAATTGATCATAGCTGTAAATTAGAAAGTTGCTTACAAGGGCATGCTCTATCTGAATCATGAAAGAAAACATTTGGGTTTAGTATCCCTTTTAAGGGACATAAAGTCAGCAATAGTGTGTTTCAAATTTGACTTAAAGTATTTTTTCAATACATTTTTACTTGCAAAAATGCTTGTAACACATTTGGTTCTAAATGGCTCCTTTAGCATACATAGGTAAGCCTACTTATTTACTCTGCCAATCACATCATATTAATAGTCTTTGCTGGAAATCGGAGCATGTTCTTGTTTAAGCGCATGCACATGGACTGTCCTGGCTTGTTAAAAATGTTCTTTTGTGATTCAGACAGCATGCAGTTAAAAAAAATCTCAAATTTACTTCTAATATCATATTCTGTATTGAAGAGATACCTAGGTAGGCATCTGGAGCACTATATGGTAGGAGAAATGGGCCGACTCCTAAGCATATGAACCTGCTTTTAAAAAAACGATACCAAGAGAACAAAGAAAATAATAGAAGTAAATGAGAAAGTTGTTTATAAACAAATGTGGGTTTCATATCCCTTTAATTGAGACTTTATCACAGAATATGTTATGTTCTACGGTTTTTGAAAGCAAACGTGTATTGCCAAAATGCTTCTTGCTATTCTGTCTATCTTATGTGTCGTTAGGTATTCACCTGATTATGTGCAGAGGTTGGTGTTTTAAAACATAGGTCTAATGAACGCACACATGCACAGACTAGCAACATATCTGCAGCAAGGCAAATGCACAATAACTTCAATAAAACAAAAATACTCTGAAAAAAGCATATTTTTTGCAAACACTTATGTTAAAAAATGCTTCAAATTTAATCTGAAATACTTTTTGTCCCTTGAAATGTCTTGATAGATTGT
Organism: Bombina bombina; assembly: GCF_027579735.1. Classification (NCBI taxonomy): domain Eukaryota; kingdom Metazoa; phylum Chordata; class Amphibia; order Anura; family Bombinatoridae; genus Bombina; species Bombina bombina. The sequence continues at coordinate 78,777,397 of NC_069499.1, forward strand.
GAGCTTTAAAACAATTATTTTCTTTGTTGTTTTTAGAATGTGTTTTGGAATATTTTTATTTTATTTATTAATTTATTTTTGTTATTTTTCTGTCCAGTGTCCACCATATAAAGCTGTTGAAGTTCTCATTAGCCAGTAAGAAGCTGATCTTTTAGTATCAGTTGTGCACAAACGTGCATTTCCTGTTTTCTTCCGTATACTTTTATCCTATCCCTTTTCATGCACATTATATATGTAAAATGTTTATAGCACTTTCAGGATAAAAATAAAATCTTTACTTTTAATATCCCTTTTGGGCCATTTAATTTCAGTTTCTAGATTTTTTTTTTTTTAACTTACAGTATTACTTTAATAGATAGATTTCAGAACCACTCTAGTAATATATAATATATTTCTGTGGTTTATTCTTTATAGCATTTCCCTATTCTCCCACTTTATTTAGAATATTTCAGAGTGAGGAAAGCTTGTTTTTCAAACTCATAGAAGGGCTAGGTAAGTGAAATATTAGGATTGATCTCTTAGAGAAGTGGCTAAAGTACTGAAAGTATAAAAATACTGAAACATTTTGAATACAGCAGAGCTTCTGATAACACACAAGACACCTGCATAATATTTGTTCATTCCTTTGCAAAATTATGTATGACAATTATGTGAAAAATGTATTATTGTAAAAGTAGATTTAGCATGCATATCGAGAATGCATTGTTCTCATCAAAGTTAGTGCAGAACTAGAACTCGGACCATACTGGACTAAATCCAAATCACATATGTAGCACAGTAGCTATACTGGGGCTTTCAGGGCCACTTATAAAGAAAAACCAGATCTACAAGATTTTGCCTGGCCTTCAACAATGAATGTCTGTACTTTAATCCTATGACCAAATACACACACATACGCACATGCATTTATAAACACACACACACATTTATACTCACACTCATATATACACAAGAGCTCACACATTCGAAGACACCTGTGCCCACACTGCACCCCACACACACGTGCCCACACATTTATAATCACACTCATATATATATATATATTATATACACAAGCATGCACATACACACTTGTGTTTACAGTTACACGTAAAATTATATATATATATATATATATATATATATATATATATATATATATATATATATATATATATATATATGATATATATATACACACACACATGTGGGCACACACATTTATACTGAAAAGCGCACACACACTCACACATACACACACATTTATACTCATATATTTACATACTAGTGCACACACATGCGTAGGCACCTGTGTTCACACTTATACCTGCTCACATACACACATGCATACACACACATTTATACTCACACTCATATATATATATATATATACACACATGAGAACACACACTCACACACTCATAGGTGGCTGCATACCTGCCCACATACACACATATATATATATATACTCACACACATAAACATATACAAGAGTACACACTCACAAACTCGTAGACACATGCATACGCACTCACACATACACACACATTTATACTCATATATATATATATATACACACACATGTGGGCACACACATTTATACATAAAAGCGCACACACTCACAAAATTGTAGACACCTGCATACGCCCTCACACATACACACACATTTATACTCATATATTTACATACTAGTGCACACACATTTGTAGTCACCTGTGTTCACACTTATACCTGCTCACATACACAAATGCATGCACACACATTTATACTTACACTCATATATACATACAAGAACACACACTCATAGACAAACGCTCACATATACCTGCCCACATACACACATACACACATATATATTCTCACACACATATACATACACAAGAGTACACACTCACAAACTCGTAGACACATGCATACAGACTCATACATGCAAACACTTATACACTCATACGCACACAAGTACACACACACATGCGTAGACTGTTTCACTGAGGTATATTTAATTTTCATGCTGCCCTAAGCACTGAGAAATCTGCTGTCCTCCCGACTGCAGTGTTCTCCCTAGGACCTTTTTAATGGGTGCACCACCCAGCTGATTTTACTGACCACCCGGCTAACATTTTACCCATAAATAAGATAACATTAGTTAATACATTTTGTAATGTTTATTGCTCAAATTATCTTTAAATACATTTATGTTAAATTATGCTATTAATTTCTACTTTGGATAGCAAAAAATATAATAATATTAGAAAGTATTAACTGCCTCCACCGGGCTACTTTATAATGCCACCAGGCTGAAAAAATGTTATGTGGAGAACGCAACCACCACCAACAATCTCAGCACATTTCTTACAAGCAGAGGGCGGAGTCACACAGAGATGTCTTGTGCCCCCACTAGACAACTAGAAACTGATAATTTGTATTAAAGGGACAATCAAGTCCAAAAAAAATCTTTCATGATTTAAATAGGGCATGTAATTTTAAACAACTTCCCAATTTAATTTTATCACCAATTTTGCTTTGTTCTCTTGGTATTCTTAGTTGAAAGCTAAACCTAGGAGGCCCATATGCTAATTTCTTAGACTTTGAAGACTTCCTCTAATCTGAATGCATTTTGACCATTAGAGGGCATTAGTTCATGTGTTTCATATAGATAACATTGAGCTCATGCATGTGAAGTGAGCACTGATTGGCTAAAATCCAAGTCTGTCAAAAGAACTGAAATAAGGGGGCAGTCAGCAGAAGCTTAGATACAATATAATTACAGAGGTAAACCGTGTATTACTATAACTGTGTTGGTTATGCTAAACTGGGGAATGGGTAATAAAGGGATTATCTTTCTTTTTATACAACAACAATTCTGGTGTTGACTGTCCCTTTAAAATAAGTAAAAGCTTTGCAGACACTTCCCTACACTCTCACACAACATAGTTACACCAGAATTGGGCTTGTGTTTGTGTTGCATTCAGAAGACTATGGTTATTGTGAAAGCTATAAATAACCAAGAACTAATTATTACCGCACATCTCAGCATTATTAATATTTGTTATTTTTATTTCTTCTTTATAACAAAGGAAAACAATTCCTTATATTAAAGCTTTTATCAGATTACTGATCAATACAAACACACAGAATATACGTTTGTAAATATTGCCAAGGATGTGTGGGTTGGGTACAGAAATGCGTGGTACGCTACTTATTTCACTTAAGGCTTATGGCCTTTTATTGTTATAACAATTATGAAATTTGGATGAAAAAAAAAAAACAACTTTATGTAACAAAACTTTCTAGAGACAAATATAATTTGTTTTAAAATGCTCACGGTTTCAATTTATACAAAATAATTGTCGTACACTGGTTCCTTTTTTACTTTTGTATTTCAGATTAGGCAATGTGCATAAAAAATGATTGTCATTTACTATGTTACATTTTAAAATTAATATGTTTACATCTAATTATTTTTATATAGATATAAGCTTGTAATATCACTTCATTTATTTACCCCTAAATAATTATTATCTGACCAGGCTGGGCAAAAAAAAAAACTAAAACAGTGGGGGGAGTGTCAAGAGATTTGAAATCTGGACTCCGAAGCTAAGCCGGAAATCTCAGAGATGTAATAAAAACAGAACGGACTTTTCACTCGCACTGTGGCATGCTGGCAGCGAGAACCTTTTTACGAGCCAATGTTTTCATTGACGGTGTTCTCGAGAGAAGTAGTGGGAACGACTCATTAACCCCTTAACGGGAAGAAATGTGTGTCATTTCAGTTGGTCCGAAGTAGTGCTATTAGGAGCTTGGTGTAGAAGAACGCGGAGCAGGCTTTTTTAACCCCTTGATTGCTGGGAACAGAGACCTTATATAGCTCACAAGGGACCATTGGTGACTGTAACAGATGCTGCTGTCCTTATCTGTGGATTTGCCATGCTTTTTAAAGTGATTAGAAAGTAGGCCATGAGTACTGTCAGCATATACTATCATTTTGCATACCATAATTGGTATATGCATTAATTAGCATATTTTATAGCTTAATTGCCTAGAAAGCAATGAAGATGAGCTCATAAAAATATGTTTTTTATTTGTTTTTTGTTTTTTTCTACCACCCAACTCATGATTATGTTCTGCCTATCCCTGCTACCCCATCACCGCTAAATCTGCAACTCACCTTTTGGTTACGTTAGTCCTAACTGCCTAGCCCTCTTATGACAATCTTTCATCTGCGGTTTTTATCTGCAGAGCTTGCAGCATCAGATCCATTCTGTGTGTGAGAGCATCTAATCTAGTCTTTAGAAACACGCAGGGCAATTAAAATCATTACACCTCCTCTAGATCTCTCTCATAGGAAGCTGCCATGTGGATTCTTGGAATTTCAAGTCTGTGCATAATTTGGGGATAATTGCACAGCTGCTCTGAGGTCTGCATGCTTTGCTGACCTTGGTCAGTATGTCTGGCCTCTGAATAGATGTTTTCCTTCTCTCCCTCTCTTTTTGTTTCTATTTGACAGATCCCCCTCCCTTTCCACTACTTGTCTGTTCTCATTCCAGAAACAGCAGAATCATTGGGAAAAGCTTCCAAGGTAGTGAATGCAGCCCCTTTGTGATTTTTCCTTAGCGCACGGTGTGGTGTATGGTTTGCATTACGGGGCCTTAAAATACCCCAGAGCAGCCCAGCTCTTGCTGATGTTTGTACAAGTGAAATAAAAATGCAGGCGAGATATAAAAACATTCAGTACGGCTGAAAGTATTGTTACGTTTGCACTTGTAATGTCCTAAACAGTTTTGTAAAAAAAAAAAAAAAAAAAAAAATTCACAATAATACTGAGCTTACTTTTCCTCTTCAGATTAGAAAAAAAAAGTTTAAAACTTTGATAAATTGCACTTTATATTATTGTTTTTTTTTTTTTTTGCTTTAATTTATTTTAAAATAAGCAATATTTTGTATATGGTCTCAAATCACCTACAGCTTCCAGTCATTAAACATAGCAGCAAGTGCTGCATATTGAAGCAATTTATATCTTTAAAATAAAAGGTTCAGTCATATAGGGCATTAAACGCATACATTTTATGCTGAAGCTTAAGTCATTTTCTCGCTTTAAACTATCGCTTTGTTTATTACACTTATGGGGTTATAAACCGGCTATCCAGTTCTTTTCTGTGGAACTCCTGTATTCTAAGGTGGGCTGTTAGCTCATAAAGAGAGGGGGATAGAAAGGAAGTTTCCTGAGCAGGAAGTTTTAAATATATTATTTTCAGTTTTGCGGGTGGCAGCCAGACTTGGCGCAGTGCCACAGTATCTTTTGAAGGAGCAGAGGGCTATTCCAAGTTGAAATTTATAGAGCCGACTATAGTAGGTTCAAGGGCTGGATCCCGCCCCTTTGTGACTTATCAATCTACAGAGCAGTTGTGCCGGTTTGGTCACTTCTGGTTCACGTTACTCAGCAGACGCTCTCTTCCTTTTCTTTAACCTTTTAAGAGTTGCGTGTGCTTTCATCCAGCCTAGAATGTGCAAACTTTCTCTTTTTTATGTTGGAGATCTTTAGCACAGTCGTAAAATAAGTTACCTCTGCATTCATTTTTATTAACGGGAGACACCCGGGCTACTGCAGAGTGGGTACCTATCAATTGGTGCTGATATATCTTAGACTTCTGTACTGAGCACATGCATGTGGTGCTGATTTTTGAGTTAAAGGGCCATAATAGTTGAATAATTACATGCTCTAATTCTATCCACTGTACACTAATTCCATTGACTCTAATTCTATTAACCCTACATTACTGTGTGTTTGACCCCACAGGGGTTAAACACATAGTAGAAGTGCTGCTCCTGAGCAGGACCTACCGCTGAGTCAGCAGCGCTAATTACACGACTCAGATGTGACTATTTTGGGACATATATAAATGTGCTATTGCACTGACCAAGACATCTATTTAGCATGTAGGAGGGTCAGTGTTCCCAAGACATCTCTATGTAGCAGGGTCAGTGTTCAGAATTTTACAGGAAGAACTCCAGCCTCATTGGGACAGGGGAAAATGCATAACAACAACAATCAAAATAAGTAATAAAAGTATACTGCTAAGTTTTAAACAGTTTAAGGGAAAATCTGAGTTTAATATCTTTTTGAATATTGTCAATTTACCTAATGACTTCACACAATAAATGAGCCTATGATTCACTGCTTTATATATTTACATGACCTCTTTTGTCTGGCTTCTAAAAAATGTGTGCCTGTCTCTTTAAAATTTTCATTAGCTATTAAGTATATACTACCAATATACTACCAACTATCAGGCCTGCCGTGTGGGGGAATCGCCAATCCGATGCTGTGATCAGCGATTCCCCTTAAAGGGACAGTTCACCCAAAAAATGTCTCCCCTTTAAATTGTTCCCAATGATTCATTTTACCTGCTGGAGTGTTTTAAATTGTTTACAAGTAGCTCCTTTACCCCTATTTTGGCATTTGAAATGGCTGATTTAGCCTGTGGTATCCCAACCTATACTAAAAGTTTCTATACTGGAGTATATGCTATTGAATAGCCTAAGTAAACGCAGCCAGCAGAAGAGATTACACTCTCAGTGGGGGGCATGATAGTTAAGTAATAAAATGATAATTGTCCATTGTTCTCTCTAAGTATTGAGCTTTAGTTTTACAGACAAATATAAGATAAGGAAGCAAGTGTGTGCACACAAAGTGATAACATAAAGAGATATGATATTACCTGAAGCTCAACCCATTGTAATAGGCTGTGGTTTAAAAAGCACAAAACCAGCTATTTCATATACACAAATAAACAAAAAAATGCAATTTCTCATACATTTTATACTCTGCAGCTGGTATAACAAGTCATTGAAAATACATTCATATAAAAACTATTTTAGAGTGTACTGTCCCTTTAATGATGAGAACGGGTCGTCCTGCACTCCAGGCAACAATTTGCGTAACAACCTGTTCTTGTCACTCGCATCTAAGCTGTTAACAACATCAGAAACCAAGGCTTACAAATGACATCATGTCACATCACTTGCTTGTATATAACTATGTGTTTAACCTATACAAAGGGAGGATTAATACATAGTCAAAGTCAGCACTAGAGCAGCAATGCACTACTGGGAGCTATCTGAACACATCTGACGGGCCAATGACAAGAGACGAATGTGTGTAGTCACCAATCAGCAGCTAGCTCCCAGTAGTGCATTGCTGCTAAGGATATTTACATATGCTTTTCAATGAAGGATACCAAAAGAACAAATACATTTGGTAATAGAAGTGAATTTAAAAGTGTATTTAAATGACATGCTCTAGACACAGTCTCCAGCGAAATCTTTCTTAAGGCCTCAGGACAAATGTACAGTGTACAAGGTATTGGAAATCATGAGAATAGCATTGCTATATTGTCTTTGTTTTGTTGCTATTGGTTGAAAACTGGAAAGATTGATGGAAATTAACCATCTTGGCTGTGGTTGCATCATATTACTAGCTTTATCATACATATTGCTTACTGTCTTTCATTATGTTTAGTAATCATTATTCTGCTTATAGAAACAACGCAGAAAACAGATTTAAAGACACAGTCAACACCAATTGGAAAGTTGTTTAAAATGACATGCCCTATTTGAAACATGAAAGTTTTTTTTGGACTTGACTGTTCCTTTAAGTATATTTCTTCTAACTAATTTTGTTGAGTTAAAGGGACATAAAAGGATAATGGTGAAAGAAATGCTGCTTAATACTTTTCTCTATCAGTCTGTCTGCCTCTCTGTCTATATTTTATCAATTTTTTTTATCTATCTGTCTATCTTTTATATATTTTTTTATCTCTGTTTTTATCTATCTGTTTTTAATCTATTTTTCATTTAACTATTCGTATCTGTTTGTCTATATTTCTGTCTCTGTTTATCTAATCTATTTATTCTATCTATATATCTATCTATTAATCTATCATCTATCTATCTGTCTATCATCTATCTATGTATCTGTCTATCATCTATCTATCTATCTAATCTATCTATATATCTATCTATCATTCTGTGCACAGAAGTTAGTATTACAGACCAATTGTTTGTTCTTTTATGAAACTATAGCTAAGGACTTGCCCAGTCAGCATAATTGGACATTTGGGAGAACCGTACTGATGCTCTGTAATAATTTGGCAAAAAAAGGAAAAAATATGAAGCTGGCAGTTTTTACATTTATAATTTGAATGTTAAGAACTGCAGTGCATCTCTCCAAGACGACGCATCCTCACATCTGCCGGAGCTTGTGGAATCATTCCCTGGGGTCCCATTTATAACAATCTAACAAGATAGGATTTGCCTTTGAATATCTGTAAATATGGCTAAAGATCACAAAACCAAACTCATCATTGTTCAAGACTAAAAGGCAGAGTATTGTGTTTGATGAATGTGCATATTGTAGTGTTTCTTAGCAAAAAAAGGGAGATAAAACACTTAAAAAAGTACCCATTACTCGCTAACATCTGCATTTACATGGATTTAATTGCATATTCAACATGCCTTGCGATTTAAGATATGTCTGGGAGACAGTTATTTTTTTATTAATGGATAAGTATAGAAATAGTTAAAATTTACAATGGAAATAAAAGAAAATGAATGGGGGGTGTTATTAATCATTCAACTGAAAACATTTTATAAGACCCCCAAGTGAAGTGTTATAGTGATATAATAGTGTTTTCCGGTTCTCTAAATAATAGTTACTGTTATTCATTGCTTTTTATGTATTTATTTATTTTCTAATTAAGTGCCAACATATTTTCCCTCACCCTGACAGTGGCTGCAGTAGTTACATGATTACATGACATATCCAGCAAGTTTACCCAGACTGTAAAAGGTTAGACTTTCTTGTGTATAAATTACCACCTACAGTGTATCCCCATGTGACAGGTGATGAGCTTATGGAATGGAGGGAGTTCTGTTTTCTGCTTTGTATCATTATATATTTTTGAGTACTTTTATTTCAAATAAACATGATTCTATGACTATGGATGGTGTGGTTAGTCCTCAAAAAATTGTCAATAATTTGCTAGTTTTAGTGTAAGCGAGTGCGCTGCAGGCTTCCACAGGAAGCAGTTCTGCATATGTTCCCTGCTCTTTACGCTCTGCTGCTATTGTGATTGGCTATATCTTTTACAGTGCTACTATGATGATTGGCTATATATTTTCCAGTTTTCATAAACTATAGGGAGGGCAGCTGTAGGCAGAAATATATATATATATATACACACATACACTTAGTTTACTTTCTTTTAACAAAAAAAAAATTAAACATTTTTCAAAGAGATTTTGATCCTTGGAAGACAAAAAAAAATAGCTTGAAATACGGAGCCTACCAAGTATAAAAACACTGTATAGCTACCAGTCTAAGTTGCTCATTGGCTGGAAGATACTTCTGTTAATCCTTATGATCTTTCATATAAATGCTAGAAAAAATATTAGTTTAGTTTCCCTTTAAACTTAATACATTAACTCAGTTTCCATTAAATGTAATGAATTGTCTTTTGACGTAATTCTTATTCTTAACGTAACAGTATCTAGGTAACTCATATCACAACATGATTAAATATTGTGCACAGATTACAGAATATCACATGTCACAATATGTATGAACAAGCTAGTGCGTGGAATAGTTAAACTATTTATAATAAATTAGTAATATAGCGGTGTCATGATGTAGAATTCTGCAATACAACCAAGTATCTTTTTACTACAATGTATCTGAATAAGATGCGCGAGTTAGAGAAAAAACAATTTCCTATTAAAGTACTTGTGTTGTATGAAATATCTTAATACCTAATTTCTTAGTGTAACAAGTACTTTGATATAAAGTTACAATGTATTTTGGAAGTTAATTCCGCAATGTAATTGAATATATTATGTAACTGAATGCCTTGATACACAATTTGAAAATATAATTAACTGTTTGGTACCTAATGGCACAATATAGCTAAAGGTGGTGCCGTAATGCTATCAGTAAAGTCTATGAACTGCTGGAAGTAGAGAAAATAGTGAGAGAGATTACTACAATGTTTTCATTTTTAAGTCTTTGTAAATTAACTTCAAGACTGCCAATAAAATATAGCTCATGCTATTTGCTATACGTTTGTCATTTAAACTAATGCTGCAAGAGTTTGGCAGCTTAAAGTGACATGAAACACAAGATGTATCTGTCCCTTATTGGCCAAAGTAAAGGAGATAAGATAAACATACTCCAGGCCCTTCAAGGTGTTTGGCCCTGGACTGCAAAAAGACAAATTTTGCTAACAAAAGCAGTTATGCTAATGTTTATTTTGTATGTAGATAATTTGCAATGTGACTATTTACTGTGCAAACATAAAAATAATACGTTAATATCTAATAAACCCCCACTAACTCTTTGAGTAGGTGTGGTGTTTGAATCCCAGTGTACGGGGCACACACAACATACTTAAGTATTCAACTAAAACACTACTAGCTAGAAGCATTTTTGCAAATACAAATATATTGCAAAATTTCAAGACCGAAATGCGTTCATGCACATTTAGTTTTTGGCTTATGTACCCAAAAAAATGTAGGCAGCCCTGTTTAGTTGTAATAATCGGTGTGTACTCAAGGTTTCATGCACAAGGTAACAGAGTTATAATTGTGCAGAAGGACAAGATTCACAAGTAGTAAACCAGTCTGTACTTGATTGCCACTTTCAGGTAGGATTAGCTGCCCATCTTTAACTCCCCCTTCTCTACCACAACCATTTGCCCCAAAACCAGGACTAGTCAATCACCCCAGTAAGATCAGTCTGGGTGACTTTAAGGAGAGGGGTTAAAAAGTAGTGATCTATACGCTGCTTCATAAATATCAGTTGCAGGCTTACGTGAGTGAGCCTGCAGCCAATAGGGGCATTCCAAAGTCTTGGAACCTTAGTACCGAGTGAAATACTTCTGAGGTTGACTCCAGGCCACACTCCACTCCATTATTGTAATTGTGGCAGACAACCTCAAACTCTCCCCTCAACCATGTGCTGCGCTTATGCATTTCCTGTTTAAAGATCTATGTCTGTGTGTGTGGCAAGATCACGCTGGGCCCACATAAATATTGCTTTTATTAGCTGGACCCTTCATCTTTTGTTTGTTGCAGATTAATTAGCAACAGATTAGTGTTGCTTTATATTTGTATGATTATATTTTGGGCTAGAAGACACTTGAAATCATTAAAACTGCTGGAGTAAATAGCACAAGTGTCCGGTAATAAATTACTTGTTTTGTTTCTTTTTCTATTTTCTTTCCTTCTAATTGTAAGCCTGTTTCTTCATTCTGGTTCATGACATATACATAGCTAAATAAATCATGTTTATTGTTGGCATTACTGGTAGTGAAAAAAAAATATCTTGGCTGTTTTTACATCCTTGTTTCTAAGCATTCGCTTCCTACCTGTTTTTGAGTGAGTGCCCAGAAATAGTAGATTTTTTTTGTCTAAAGATCGGATTATGCCAGCAAGCCATTCCCCTGCCAAATAAACTGCTGGATTGCAGAAGTCGATGACGTTCTGTAGTTAAACTTGGGTTTCCTGAGACGTTGGAAGATACTAAAAGATCAGTTTATTGCAAAAGTTAACACAAGAATTGATTTCATTAACCCCATTATTTTCAGCTATGAATACATAGATGCACTTTTTTCTGTTTTGCTAGATAGTGTTTAGGGCATGCGAAGCTATTCTCCCTATTGTATTGCAGCAAAAATATTAAAACAAGTGGAAATTGTTATGACTTTGGCAGGAATTTTACTAGAAGTGCAGCTTTTCTACTGAGCTGTCCAGGTTTCCTAAATATAGGATTTGATGCCTGCGAAATGAGCAGCCTGTTTGATTAGATGAAGACTCAAGCAGTAGGCATCAACTAAAATATGTCACAGATCACGACTTGACGTATCCCTGCAGCCAGAAATCCATAACAACTAATATTTTACTTCTGCATCCTACCTATCTATCAATCTATCATATTTTGCATTATTCTACATACAGTATATACCCATATAAATTCCTTTACTGGCTCCTAGAAAATATATGGCTGTCTGCTGTTTCATATCCATATAGAAACATAGATTATGACTACAAATAAGAACCAGCTTGCCACTCTCATTTTCTTAGCAAATATTGCATTGTTTTGTATTATCTTATCTTATCATCTCTGCTGAAGCTGATTAGGTACAGATATGTGGCAGGATTAGAGGGTCAAAATAAATAACAAATTTGTATTGCGTTTTTTTTACTATGCATAATTAAATAGTTGGTATTACAATCTCAAAGTGTTTCACATAATTTTAACACCTTTATTACAGGGTTTGAAAAAGCCTAGGAACAAGGAAGACATGGCTCTTGGAAGTTTATTGCTGGCAACTCATTTTTTAGATTGTTCTATATATATATATATCTTTGCCTAATGCCTAAAACATGTTTATCTGTCCTTTCAATAGTCTTGTGGGTCCAGAAATTTGTTATAAATGGGTTAACTTCTGCTCTTTTTTCTCCCAAAAGTAATTTCTTGAACGTTCTGGAAAGGGTTTCCACAAAAAAATCACAGCAGATAAAAACCATAGGTGCAACAAGTCTGCTCATATTTCCTATAAAGTGTTAGCTTAATTAGTTTTAAGATAGTCTTGTGCTTATCTCATTCAGATCATTAGCTAAGACCTCGTCTTGAATATTGTGCACAGTTCTGGAGGCCATATCTATAAATAAATAAACTAAAGTGTCCAAAGGAGTGCAACTAAAATGGTACCTGGTTTAAAATGTAAAGCGTACATAGACTGTATTATCTAAATATGTATAGTTTAGAGGCGAGAAGGGAAATAGGTGACATGATAGAAACCTTCAAATACATGAAGGGACTTAATAAAGTGGAAGCTGAAAGCATTTTCCACAAAAAAGAAATACCAAATCCAGGGGTCACAATCTTAAAGGGATATGAAACCAATTTTTTATTTTCATGATTCAGATAGAGCAGGCAATTTAAGCAACTTTCTAATTTACTCCTATTATCAATTTTTCTTCATTCTCTTGCTTGGTATCTTTATTTGAAAAGCATGAATGTAAGCTTAGGAGCCGGCCCATTTTAGGTTCAGCACCTGGGTAGTGCTAGCTGATTGCAAATTACTCCTGAACCTGCTGCCCTTCAACATGACCTCTTGTTCTGATCTCGCTCTTTTGGTGGCATCTCATTATTTTGGGATCAATTGAGATCGTTTATAAACTACCATAGGTGCTTGGCACACCCATTAGTTTGGTTCTTGGAAATATGAAGTTATGAACAGGACTCTTTGTCTTAATCACAATTCTAGGGGGAATTATATATGTGCAGGATTAGCAAGGTGTAAAAAAGCACAACGAGCAGCCCATTATCTGGAACACTGACAAAGTCATTACATTCTTGGCTGACTATATATAATTTTAGGTGTTTTTAAAATATATGATTCAATTATTATATTTTATAATCAATAAACTGTTTCATGTAAAAGTAGTTATCAGAATATGATTGTTAAATGTAGGTGTTAGATTTACTGTATATTACAATCGCCGTAGTTAAAGGGACATGAGACCCACATTTCTTCTCTCATGATTCAGACAGAGAATACAATTTTAAAAAGGTTTCCAATTTACTTTTTATTATCAAATGTGTGTTGTTTTCTTGTTATTTTTTGTTAAAGAGACATCTAGATAGGTAGTGTGCACACGTCTAGAGAACTACATGACAGGAAATGGGGCAGCCATCTAGCGCTCTTGCTAATGTATAGCATTGTTGCAAAAGTGCTGCCCTATAGTACTACAGACACGTGCACACTCCTGAGCTTACATTTCTGTTTTCAACAAAGGATAACAAGAAATAAAAAAAAATCTGATAATAGAAGTAAATCGTAAAGTTGTTTAAAATGGCATGTTCTATTTGAATGATGAAAGAACAAATGTGGGTATTATGTCCCTTTAAATAGCCGAGTTGATATACTGTAAACGACAAGCGCCAATCAAACATTTGAACAATTCAGAAGAAATATTATATCTCAGCTGTAGTTAGGAATATGCACAGATTTATGAATGCTGGACGGCATACAAATAAAAGTAATAAAATGTTGTAATATACTAGAGCCTTTAAGGTTTGCACTTTTGCTTTCATATTAATTTGTGTTTAACTCCTGCAAATCAGTTAAACCCATAATTAAAGTCAGATCCGGAGCAGCAATGCATTACTGGTCTGGAGCTGAACATGCCCACTGAGCCAACTATGGGCGGCATAAGCTCACAGCTGCCAGCATTGTTCACCTCAGGATCAGGATTCTATTGCCGACCCAGAACTGACTTTAAAGGGACCTTCCAGCCAAAAGAAGCATTTTTGTAATATACAAGTATTAGCAAAATGCTTCTAATAAAAGTGTATTTAAATATGCACCGTGCACCAGCATTTTAAACACAGCACTTGCTCAGAGAGCCTTAGGTGATTGTACCATCTGATAGTGACTTAATTTGTTAATTGCTGACATGATACAAGCCCCACTACCGCGCTGAGTAGCTACATTATTTAAAATGCTGGCGCACTGAGAATATCTATCTATGCATTACATGCACCTGCAGAGAAAAATGTTAACACTAAAACAGTATTTTTGCCAGTACATGTATATTATAAATATGTAATTCATCTATGTGCATTTAAGTTTTGTCTGGAATGTCCCTTTAATTGTGTGATTAACCCTTTAGTTTTGTTCGAACAATAGTACAACAATAAAATTCTCTCAAATTAGATCAATATGTCCCTTTAAATCATTTGCTTATTTTTCTTAGCTGTTTTTGTATGTGTGAAAAGTGACAACAACATTCAGGCCTTTTGAGAATATTGGTGCAGACTCAACTGGTGAATGTTTCCTGTCTGTGCTGTTTTCTGAGATTTGTTTGTATGTACTGGGATTTGGCACATGTGTGTCTATTATTAGACCACTCCTTGCACTGCTTGATACCTAGATCTTCCCTTTCACCCTTTTAATAAATTTATGTTTTTATGTATATTCAAAATGTATGAGGTTTGTGTTTTTCTGTATCTTACCTTTTAATTCTTAAATTACAATATAGGATTATGTAAATTGCATATAACTGAGAATAAAGGAAATCTAATTGTATGATGAACGTTATATATAATTAATTAGTAAATTCCTATGTCTAAAGATAAATGATGTGGATTAATAAGACTCGTGTCTGTGCGTAAATATATATATACCCCAGATTCATCCGCTTTTAACCTTTGCCTGCCAAATCATTCCATTACAGCGCTCTCCAATGTTAGAAATATATTTCTGTTTTTACAGCAGATTTTGTAACCTCTTATCCGAAAAGGGAGCCCAGTGTTATGGTCTGATACTTGGACTTTTCATAGTTCCACTGATAAGACAATAACAGTTTCTCCATTTAGTGCTTCAATCTAAACAAGCCATGGGTATGATTAGTGTTTTTGCAATCATTGTTATCTAACAAACTTTTACTGTTACGCCCCTCAAGATATTGTAGGTGTAAAGCAAACTTTAAAAACATTCAAAAGGAAATGCACTAATGTGTTATTATTGTAGTGTTGCCTGCAAATGGGTTAAATGCATAGTTAAAGTCAGCTCCATGACTGCAATGCAACCACTACTGAAAGCTAGCTGAATACATCTAGTGAGCCAATGACAAGAGGCATATGTGTGTAGTTAACAATCACCAGCTAGCTCTCAGAAGTGTGTTGCTGCTTTTCAACAAAGGATGCCAAATGATCAAAGTCATTTTGAAAGTACAATGAAAAGCTTCCTAAATGTCCTTTTAACCCAAGGAATGCATGATTGTGTTCTGAGCACTAAAGTCACAGTAATGCATGTTTATACACAACCACACTTCAGAGCAATGTAGAGGGGAACTTGCATTACAACTGATGCCCATAGCTGCAGTATTAAAACATAAGTAAAGTTGGAAAAAATACATGCAGATCTATAGTTGCGCAATTTAATGGAAAACCCATAGTTTTTGGAGTGATTTCATATGACCAGACAGTATAGATTTCATATAAATAATGCCTTCTGGTTATCTTATTCCCCCCCCACAAAAAAAGCTGCTAATATTTGTGATGTGATGTAATGAATCACTCTCTTGGGTCTATTTAATAAGGACCGAATGGCCCCTGTTCTCCTTTTTTCTGTGCGAGACCGCTTCTCCTAATCTGAGGCGCCGTATAGCAATCCGCCCGATCATGGCCGCAAATCTGCAGGGGGCGGTATTGCACCATCATGCGGCGGACATGATTCGCTATAGCGGATCATGTCTGTCCGCACATATATAAATAGAACCCACAGTTTTTCTCTGCATAGAATATGTGTATATATATATATATATATATATATATATACACACATACATGTGTGTGTGTGTGTATATATATATAATTTTCTTGTTTAGCTTTAATAAGCGTTCAGTGACACTGGAAGGATAAATCCTTCATGTCTACGAGACTAACCTCTCTGAGATTTTCAGCAAGACTAATGTGAGCAAGGCTTTTTTTTTCATATTATCTTTAATATATTTTTGTCAGTTGTAAAATAGAGCAGATGTGGTGGAAAATGGCTGATACGTTATATATTGTAACTACATTTTGTGGTTCAAAGGACACAAAAATGTTTAATTGAGCAATAAATACAATTATTTTGTTTGGTGATTGTGTATTAAGCCAGCATTTAACTACTGTAAGGGACTGCACGAAGTCTCAGTTTATATTTAACCCTTTGGATGCCAGACATGGCCACAGCACCGTCTGGAAGGGGTTAAAGTGTATCATCTTAAAATACCACTTTTATTTTATCTTTCTCTTCTAAATTAAATTGTAAGCTTTTTGATGCATAGATTAATTGCCCCTGCATAATTCTGTGTATAACAATGCAGCATAGCGAAATTGTTGTATTAGTGTTATGATCACAGCAGACATACAATGGAAATGTATTTTTTTTATATATTTATTTTATTGCCTTTATAAATAAACCACAAACAAGAATCTTCATCAGTTTCCACGTCAGCTCCTAATTCACAGATTGTTCTATACTTGATTAGCATTTACACAATGCTTTGTATGTAATTATAAACAGGGTAACGACATATCTAAAATTAGACGTGGAGCAACAATTATTAAACAATCGTTTTAACAGTTTTATTCCTAGAAACAAAAGCACTTGCATACATCGCTACACATTATCCGACAGCGTTTTGAGAAATAAGGTGTTTTTTTCCCTCTCTCCTCTATGAATCTGTTCTTATTTTTGGTTTATGTATCTCTTCTAAACAACGTTCAGTTTTTTCAGCTATCATTCTATCTCGAATATATAACTTTTTTTTTTTTCCTGGCTTCTCTGAACAGGCTGTGACTCCCAAATCTTCAGCGTCTCCATTTCCATTGCTGCATGCTTGTTCTTTGTTAATCACTTGGCAAGCGCTTATTTGAATATTAAAAATTTCTTTAATCATCAAAGGCAGGAGCACAGCTTCATGAATATTCATATTTTTTCTCCTCAGACTGGATTCTAGTTCATTACCCTGCAGTAAAACCAAACAGTCATCAATCGCTCTCATTACAGCCGCCGGCGTTTTGATTGGCTGCCTGCTGCTAGAAGCTTCGGGTTTTTTTTCTTTCGGTTTTTTTTTCTTCACCCCCCTTTTAGTGTGAGTCGCCTAGTACCTGCCAACCACAAAAAAACATCAACAGTGCTAGAATAAATTTCATTGGCTTAAAAAACAACTTTTGCAAACTTGTCAAACAATCTTCCTCCTTAAAAACAGAGAAAAAAAATATATAAGGGGGGACTTGAGCTTTAGAGATGAATATTTGTCAAGAGAGTTGACGTAAGTTTCATTTGCATAATGACTTTGTACTTCTGCATTAATAAAATTTGCATATGAAGCCATGTTAATTACTCCTGATCATGCTTTTTGCATTCATGCATAGTAATTTTCTCCGACTTGTGAGAATTAATGTCTTGGCATTGGGGGGAAGGGAAAGGGTACAGGCTGTAATATCTTTAGTGGCAATAAGCATCTTAACCCTTTCATTGCTAGAGTTTACAACAAACAGGATGAACCATTACTTTAGAGGTCAAAGGGCAAACGCACAAAAAAGTCTTGAGAGACCGAATTCGCATATATGTATTTCAAAACCATAAATGGAATAATCTTATAATATTAACAGATTAAAGAAATGTTACATTAAGGTAAGACAATTCTCTGTTTAAAGAGGATTATCATATTATGCTTTCCTGAGAAATCTACCATTTTATGTGCTGGTATTTTGCATTGCCCCTGAGGAGTAGTAAAATGCCTGCATCCAAGCCTCACTTCAGTGTACCAATAGGAAGCCCAGATGACAAAAATGTCAGCTTTCTATTGGACGGCATTCTTTAACTGCTAACAGCAACTAAAAATCATATGTAGCTCAAAAACTTGTAAGTTCATTGCAGGCGATTCCACCTTAGCAGTAAATAAATGTTGCCCTGTATGTGTTATACTCAAGCAACTTCTGTCATCATTTACAGAACTATATGAGCAGTGGTTCTTTTGTTGAATACATTAAATATAAACAATGATAGGTAGCCATGAAATAAAAATTTGAAATAAGTCAGATTTATAAGTCAGGATAGACTATCCAGCACTCCCCCCCCCCCAATAAATTGATCAATAAATTAAATAAAAAATACCAAAAACATAGATCTATGCAGTGCTTACATTGGCAATGAAATTATGGTAGTGAAAGCATTAGCTTATTTTTTCCTTTAAATATGTAAAACATTTTGTGCCCCTTTAATAAAGAGACAATGAAAAAGTTTGTCATTATGCAGCAAAGATACCAGTAGTGATTTGTCTACACATTCTGACCACACATGTATGTGTTTTATATTTTATGGAGAAATTATTTGCTTAGCTAAAAAGCAAAACTGAGTACAGAACAAAATGCCTCTGGTATAATTTGTATTAAATTAAGTGCACTTATATCTGCCATCCAGAACTCCTGTCTAAGGATTGGCAAACCTCTGTATAATGCCGTTTGAATGGTAGATTGAATACTCCCTTGGGAATTCTTTTCCTCTATTCAACGTTTCTATAGAATTAATATTACATTTACTATTTTGAATGTAGCATTTGATTAAAAAAAAATAGAAATAGCAAATGTAAAATTTGAATGCACATTCATGCAGACATACAGTGAATAAAATCTAAGCCTTTAAGAGTCAACATTGAAATGCTGTAATTTCTCCAATTAACTCTTTTTTTTATCTAAAATTAAACATAACATTTAAATAGAGGATGTAACAAATGTCTAGGAAACGGTCAGTAGTTATTTTAAACATACAACGTGGTCATCAGTCACTGTCTTAAAGGGACATTAATTTAAAGGGACATGAAACCCAAAAATGTTCTTTCATGGTTCAGATAAAGAATACAATTTTAAACAACATTCCAATTTACTTCTGCTATCTGATTTGCTTCACTCTTTAGATATCTTTGTTGAAGAAATAGCAATGCATATGCAAGAGCCAATCACACGAGGCATCTATGTGCAGCCACCAATCAGCAGCTACTGAGCCTATCTAGAAATGCTTTTAAACAAAGGATATCAAGAGAACAAAGCAAATTAGATAATAGAAGTCAATTGGAAAGTGGTTTACAACGACATGCTCTTTCTAAATCATGAAAGAAAAAATTTGGATTTCATGTCCCTTTAAGTCATTATAGATAGATAAATAGAAGTCCATCAAGGTTAACTTATTCATACATACTAATGTCTGTCTTCTTTCAACCTCATCTACCATGTTATGTGTGTGTGTGTGTATATATACAGTATATATATATATATATATATATATATATATATATATATATATATATATATAATGTCAACAATTTAGTATCCAAATCTGTCAGTTTACCAATCATTTGCATTACTACTTTAAAACCATGAGTTTGTACAATGCTCTAAGCAATCACATAGCTGGTTTCGGCAATTGGCAGCATTTTGAAGAAAACATAGGTTACAGAATTTGCTTTTTAGCCTTTCCTAGGAAGTATGACAAGAGCTGCTTAATGTACCTTTAAATTAAAGTTTACAAAGCTTCTTTCATCCTCACGTGTAACCAGTTAGGCGATTTTATATATCCAGGTGTTTGTTTTGCTCAGAGCTATCTCAGCAAAGGACCAGTGCTTCTATAATTTTACTTCTGGTTTATTACTTTTTATATTATTCTATATATATATATCTGTATGCAAACACTTTTATCTAGCGCCTAAAAAAAGTGTAGTTAACCCTTTGTCTCTCAGAAAACAAGCTGATAACTGTTAAGTAGAGTTGTATTCACATAATGATATGTGAGGTTATAGTATGTGATGCCCATTAGCAGTAAGAGAGAAAGTTATATTCCAGTTACAATAAAACTGCTGGTCCAGCACTAATCTTACTGCAGTTTCATGGCAGAAATACTTTTTGCTAGGAACTGTGCATAACCGCTGTGTGTCTCACATCGCATAATTCTTCTTGACCTCTTTATTTCACAACTGGAATACGCTACTACTCCCGCTCTAAGCTATCTCACCTCTGACGCTCAACACTTTCCAGCGTATGACAGCAATATCCAGCAAAGCTACTGTCTGTGACAAGATAGGGACTCATTCTGTCTTTTAAATGTGGCACAAAAAGTTCCTTTACCCACATGTCTCCTATGGGAACAGGGTTTATTTCTTTATTTATTTCCAATGAGCCATTCATTTTTTTAGGCTTTTCTAAGTTATTTCATGCAACTGTATTGCAAATGAGCGGCTGGAGAGTATGTTTATAGAAATGTTTTAAAGCACTGTTGGGTGTTTGTATTAGGTAAATTATCCCCCTACTGTGTTATTGTTCATCTGTATTCCATTCTCAACACTTTAAAGGGATATGAAACCTACATGTTTAGAGCATGCAATGTTAAGCAACTTTCTTATTTACTCCTATTATCAATTTTTCTTTGTTCTCTTGGTATCTTTATTTGAACAGCAGGAATGTAAGCTTAGGAGCCAGCCCGTTTTTGGTTCAGAACCTAGGTAGCGCTTGCTGATTGGTGGGTAAATGTAGCCAACAATCAGCAAGCGCTACCCAGGGTGCTGAACCAAAAATGGGCTGGCTCTTAAGCTGCACTTCTTGTTGCTTTAATTGTAAATGTGTCTTTTTCGTAACCTATTTTCATGAAAAACTTATTTTTTAACATGTTTGCTTATTTCTTATATTCATGGTAGAAACATTATGAGTGCAATGTCCCTTTAAGTAAACCCAATTTAAATTAAAGCTTATACTTCTCATTCTCAATGGCTGATAAAGACAACTCCCACATCCCTGTTGGTAGAGAGAGACACATCTCTGCGTGAAATCAATGGTTTATAGCTATAGATACCAAATTTGAATTATTTGCACTTAAACCCTAATAAACCGTACATTCTGCTTGATTATGTTACTATTATAGAAAACAAGACAAATTCTCTAATGTTAGCAGTTTTATTCTTTTGAATCTTGCAGTGATTTTACACATTTTAGGGAGCAGTCTGCTTAGAGATGGGTGACCAGTATAATTCCTCATACTACATATGTGATTCCTAAGTTCTCAGAAGGGCACAGCACTGTGTGTATAATGTATGTACTGTAGGGAAGGGGAGAGGTGAGGGAGGCAGCTATTCTTTTGGGTAAAGGATAGAAATTGGCTAGACAGGTGTGAGTGTGAGTTATAGCCCTTAGACACATATTTATTAAGGAGTGATACATCTCCTCATGTAAAAAATATGCTTAATTCATAGGAAACACATTAGAGTATCATATCAAAGTCTAATTTTTACTTCATTCAGCTTCTTAGCATAATATGGTAGCTGGAAATATTGTCTCCAGGGATTGTGAGTGTATTGACACATTCGTTAAAAATAACAAACATCAGCTGTATTAGGCCAAGTAGTCAACATTAGTTTTTGCAGACGACTGCTAACTTTCCCCATTTTTAAATGTGATTTTTGAATATCAAACCTAATATGTAAATCTTAAAATATTACAAATATTAATTGTTGGACTCGATATTGCAAATTAAAAATGATGTTGGAAAAATGCAAATTAATAATAATAATTATGATAATAATACCTAATAAAAATGCAAAGGTTACATTTGAATGTTTGAATCTTTCATTTGAATTTTAACATTCAATATTCAATATAGGCTCAGAATGTCAAGGGGAACAGTAAGGCTACCAATTTGAATGTTAAAATCCGTACACTCTCCCATCCTTAGTTGTCTTATGTGAGACACACTATCACTGTTTTAGATTTCGGAAGCCATATCTCTTCACACTATGAAAAGCTTTCTAAAACGCTAACACTTTTCTAAGTGGGACCATCTGGTGATGTGATCCACACGTGTTATACTTCCTAATCTGATTTGACGTCTTTTAGAATGTTTAAAAAAAATAAAGTGAAGCTTTTCTTTTAATAGAAGCATCATGTTTATAAAAATAATTTCTATCATTTAACCTGGGACAACCTTTTTCATTCTGTTTTCTATTAGGTTGTAAAGAAGGACAGTCCAGACCCATAGTTTGTTGTGTGATAGTGTACACTAATGTGCTAGATTAGGAAGCATATCTGATATGATGAAGGCAGGAAATGAGGCTATGCGTAAACTTCCCTTGAAGATCAGACCTCACAAAAGAGCACTTAGTGTAAAAATTTTATTCTTGATACTTACAGCTTGAGTATTTACAGAGGGAATTTATATTCCTCACTTGTGGTTTTGGCAGCAGCTTCACACAAATGTTTTGCACTGGTGGTCTCCTAGCCATTTAAGATAAACGGCAAAATCAGATGCAGTTCTTCTGAGATGAGCACTAGATAATGTGCCAAAAATCAAGTATCCCGGCTTAGATCAGAAAGGAAGTTGTCAAGACAGCAAGCAGACAGAGTTTACTAACTTTCTACATAGTTGCTGTTGTTTTTTTGTTTTTCAAAGGGATTCAGTAGTATACGTTATGCAAACTAACAGCTGTCTGCAAACACGTTTCTTTATAACCCATTGTTGGCTCCAGTAATTACAGAGTTAATATAGCCATATGTCTGATACTATGAAGTTGCTCAATGTAGGAGCAAGATGCATAGCACGTGTGAGATCTTCAGGAGATTTCAGCTGTCCTTAGTGCACCCCGTATATTGCTTTTCGTTTTTTCTAACAGCTCAATGTGTTTAAGGGCTAGATTTATCAAGCCCCTGCGACAGCAAGTTCTCACAAGAACTTGCTCGCCGTGATTTATCAAGCAGCGGTCACCAGACCGCTGCTTCCCTAACATCTTCGCCACCTCTATTGTGGCGAAATTAAATCTCCTCGGTCGAGTCCGACCGAGGAGATTGACAGCTCCTGCCCGCACGTGATTGGCTGTGCGCGGGCAGGGGGCGGGATTGCATGCGAGCGGAAAATTTCGCTTGCGTGCAATGTTAATTACCTGCGGGTAATTTCACCCCGCCACAGGTGAGCTGAGGCGTACAGGGGCGCGTATACGCGCCCCTGTATGCCTCAGCATTGATAAATCTAGCCCTAAGACCCCTTACACAGTAAGTCTTTTAATGCAGCACTAAAGTCAGACTTGTGTCTAAACACTTTAGGGTCCCACTTATATGAGTCTGGCTGTGGTTTGTGAAGAATAACTTGCATTGACAAGAGATAGGTGGTAAGTGAGGCAGATGTCAATAGATTGGGTGGGGTGACACTTCAGATGGGGAGACAGGGATGGAGATTAGATACAAGGAGATTCTAGAGCAGCTTCATAATGCAGACATCTCACATGACAAAGAGCAAGTTGTCAACAGGTCATCTCCAAGATCAACTAAGTCAATCAAGTGTAGTTCATTTCATTAATCCTCATTCCTGGTCTTTTTGCTGTCCTGAGAGAAGAATTGGAATTTTTCCTCTATATGTTAGCTTTCTGCATATGGTTATCATGTTGTATTGCAAAGCAAATCCTAAAAACTCTAGATTGAGATATATATATATATACACAGTATATATATTTATATATATATATATATATATATATATATATATATATATATATATATAAAATTTTATATAGTTTCATAGAATAATTGTATGTTTTATTGACTATATACTTTATCAGCTTTGAAGCTTGTATATTAAATCTTAAAGGGACATAAAAGTGCAAAACATGCTTGAATATGTTGAAGCATTTTATCATTGCTCTATTGCTTAGATATAGCTATGTGTTTAATCCCAGTAAATTGGGTTAAAGGGACACTGAACCCAAATTGTTTCTTTCGTGATTCAGATAGAGCATGCAATTTTAAGCAACTTTCTAATTTACTCTTATTAGCAAATTGTCTTCATTCTCTTGGTATGTTTATTTGAAAAGCAAGAATGTAAGTTTAGATGCCGGCCCATTTTTTGTGAACAACCTGGGTTGTCCTTGCTGATTGGACAGCACCAATAAACAAGTGCTGTCTATGGTTCTGAACCAAAAATTTGCTGGCTCCTTCGCTTAGATGTCTTCTTTTTCAAATAAAGATAGCAAGAGAACAAAAAAAAATTGATAATAGGAGTAAATTAAAAAGTTGCTTAAAATTGCATGCTCTATCTGAATCGTGAAAGATTTTTTTTGGGTTCAGTGTCCCTTTAAGCATATTATTAAAGGAAGCTTAACACATCTTGTGAGTCAATGACAAGAGGCATATGTTGGTAGCCACCAATCACCAGCTAGCTCTCAGCAGTTCATTACGGCTTCAGAGGCTATCTAGGTATGCTTAAAAAAAGGATTACAAGAGAACAAAGTCAAATTGACAACAGAATTACAATGAAAAGTTTATTGATATTGCATACTCTGCCTGAATCATGAAAGGTTCATTTTGACTTTCATGCCCCTTTAAATGGTCATACAATTAACTCTTTGGCTGCCAGAGTGAAATAATAATATAATAGTTTTACTATAATTACCGTTGTATCTCTTGTAGAAAACATCATGTTCAGATTGTTTAATGTTGATTATTAATTAGTATGTCCATGAATTGATTTGTGATATTTTGAGATAAACATTTTAATGTATCTACTTCTTGATCATTGATTGTTACAAAGTTAAAACTAACACCACCCAAAGGATTAATCCTAAATATTTTAAACAATTTAAAATATCTTTTTTTTTTATTATTATTATTTTTTTGTCAACAAATTCTGAAATTGTAGTAGAAAAGGATTTGGTCTGCTACTTTGTTTGTTTTTGTTTTATTGTTTCCTGCACTAATATGAGATAAAATATGTTCTTGTGCAAAACTTGGATTGTTGTCAAACCCTTGTGTTTTTTTGTCCGGGGCTTGTGCAGGGTGGGGCAAGGTGTGAGAAAGCTTTAGCAAGTATTGAGTATCAGGAATCTGGACTCTGTCCTCAACAGCTACAGCCACCAATAAAATCACATTTAAAAACAAAACAAAGTTATTGAGAGAACAGTTTGCTTTAAGTCTATTTGTAGCATATTAAGCTACATCGGCAGAGTCTCTCCACGTACTCCTGCACGAAAACACTGATTTGCTCTGAAGCTCTGCTATAGGCGAGGATTGTGGCGAACATATTTCCATTAGTAGTTTTTTTTTTGTTTTAAAAAATCTTTCTATTTTAAATAAAGGAATAAAAGCAACTGCAAGGGAGCATACAGTCTAATTTATACAGAATCCAGTAAAGCGGCACTAAACTCAAAATTAAATTCCCCCGCAAATGTCCTCTAGTATTACTAGTTGAGCTCAATCCGAACGCACTTCCATAGGCTTCAATTGGAGCCTCGTTCTGATGCCGATAGTCACGGCAGAGAACCTAACACAGCGAAGGGGGTAGGTCGCGCAGCAAAGTTTAAATGTATATGAATATGAATATATACATATAGATTTATGCGTTTATATGTGTATATACACATATTAACAAATATATATGTATTTATGCATATAACACAGTCCCCATAGACCGCTATGTAGAGGCACCTTTCAGTGCTGTTTTTTTCTTAACACCCCACACTCGCTCACTTTAACCCCTTACAACTGCTTTGTTTAAGTTATATTTTAAAATAAAAACGCTCATAATTTTTATTAATAAAAAGAAACAAAACTCTTTGGGGGCAATTGGGCGACATTTTTTACATTAACCAGAGGTTGGTGAGTTTCCATTGCACCATGTTAGAACTAACAAGATTATCTTTCAGCAGCTAAACATAGTACCTATATATATTGTGTGTGTGTGTCTGTATATACTAGTTTTCCCATATGCAGAATATAAGACTTAATAGGAGAACTCACCAAGAAAAATCATGAAACAAATGCTATTTCCAATGCTTTCATATGCTTCTTCTCCTTGAGTTGTGCTCTGTTAGTTCTCGAGTGATCTGTTAGCTGGAAAGTAATGCCAGCTTTGCGGGGAAATCGACTTGTTATCATGGCTTCCCATAATTACTGCTGCAGTCTGCAGCACTTAGAGAATAGGGTATATCAAAGCACACGCTAAGTGTTTATGACAGTATTTGGCCAAGTTCTGCCTGAAAGAAACATTATCTTCCCTTGGAAAGTAAACTAAAACACACTTAACCCTTGCTTCTCCCAACTGCTGCAGATCTGTCCTGCAACTTTTTAACTGCTTGTTTGATGACTGTTTTTACAGAAATTAGCTGTAAAGTTTTTGTGTTTTTTTTTGTTTTTTTTAAAGAGTTTAAAGGTTTAAAGAGACATTAATCTAAAAATGTAATACATTATTTAATAATACATAATAAAAAAAGCAGGATATGTTTTTACCTATTTTTATTCTGTAATTTAATACTGAAAAATATATTTTTTATCCCCAACATCCACATAGCCTGGAGTACATTGTGCAGGATTCTGAATTATTGCCATTTAAGACATTGATTGCTTGATCAGTGGAAGAGCTCATTTTTATCTGTCTCTAATTGGCTACAGCAATACACATAGTAAATAGGCTTTTGAAATGCTATGTACCTGGACTGCATAACACTGCAAATTTAAAACAAAAGGACAGTTATAAGCATTTTTAAAACATTTTGTAGGAAGATTGGGGTTTGTGCAGTTCTTTGTGGGCAGTACATGGAAGAGTTTGTGCAGTTCTGTGGGGGTGGTACATGGAGGAAGTTGTGCAGTTCTGTGGCGGCGGTACATGGAGGAAGTTGTGCAGTTCTGTGGGGGTGGTACATGGAGGAATTTGTGCAGTTCTGTGGGGGCGGTACATGGAGGAAGTTGTGCAGTTTTTTGTGGATAGTAGAAGTTTGTGTGTGCACCTGTGAGATTAGTATGTGGACATTATGGTGGACCTTTATGAGCAGGGTTTGAGAAGGGAGTAGGGGAACTGAGGGCTTTGACATCTGTATGCAGAATCTGTTGGCACTCTACAAATAAATGATGATACTAATAATAATGATAATATTTCTTCCAGAATTAGTGACTTAAATTACATAGCAAGACCACAGGTAGATTACATATAAAAAGACAATGCACAGGCTGATGAATCGCAGGGGTGCTTTAAAAAAATGAATAAATAAAAATTATTAACCAAAATTCTTTTGGCAAATTTATGTAAGATGTTTAAAAAAAAAAAAAACTGGGGTACATCTCAATAATTTGCAGCCTGTTCTCTGTAATGTATTTATCTGTCTACACAGTTAAAGGCCCACTCAATGCAGTAGAATTGCATAATTAAAGGGACACAAATCCAAATGTTTTCTTTCATGATTCAGATAGAGCATGCAATTTCAATTTTAAGCACCTTTCTAATTTACTCCTATTATAATTTTTTCTTCGTTCTCTTTATTTTGAAAAGCAGGAATGTAAGGATAGGAGCCGGCCCATTTTTGGTTCAGCTCCTGGGTAGCGCTTGCTGATTAGCAGCTACACATAGCCACCAATCAGCAAGCGCTACCCAGGTTCTGAACCAAAAATGGGCTGGAATTTAGTAAATTGATACATATTTGATACAAATATATCAATTCAAATGTTTCTATTTCGAAAAGGTATTTTCCTCTCTTTGTGAAAACTCTTGTCATGGGATCCAGACAGATTTTAAGATTTCTAAACAAGTGTAAAGTTCATGTTATGCTTATTTACCTGTTACACTGAAATCACATGTTGTCTCTTTGTGGACCGTATAAGTGGACAGATAGATTAGATTAGATAGATAGATTCCCAGGACAAAAAACTTGAAAATTCCTAGAATATTCTATGAATAGTATTCACTAAAGCATGGGTTAGTTCTCCTGTATCTTAGTGAATCAGCTACACTGGATGACATAGGAGTTAGAGAGGTTTTTTTTTTTTACATTACTAAAACTTTAATTGGTAATTAGCAATTTCAGCTAAGGAATTTCCAGTTTTTCTCTTACTTTATTAAGTAGAAGTATTTTTATGAATGGCAGTAAAGGTGCAGTAAACACCTTGCAATCACAAGGTTTTTCTGCAGTTTTGTAATAAATTAACATACTAGGTAAGTGTGAAACATTTTTAATGCATTAATACCATGCTTGCTGCAATTGCTTTTCAATAGCCAAACTCCACCCACCACTAGCATTATTTGGAAGAGTCAATCCAGACTTTTTACTTGAGTAGTTAAGACTAGCTGGGGTCATCATGTTTGCAAAACTTGCATTGTTTTTCAGTGTCGTATCTTATCACCTCTGCTAAGGTCAACTAGGGACAGTTATGTAGCAGAGTTAGACTTGTTAAGTCTGCAGTGTGCTCTTCTAGTTCTCAGAATAGCAAACCCCACAATTTTTAGACTTTAATTACAGGAAAAAGTATAAATATATTGCAAATTTGTTTTAGTACAATTAAACATTTTACATTATAATCTTAAAGCGTTTACGGTCTCTTAAGCTTAACTTTGCTTTTTATTTTTCTCAGCAGCCTGCCAATCATTTTCCTCCCCATACCCTATGGTATTTTCTGTTTTCTTATGTTAATGAACACTTGATGCATGTAATCGGGTTTGCTACAACCAAATCGTACAGTTATCTACTGGGACAGGAACATGCATTGCCCATATGCTGTCATCACATATGAAATTATTGTCAGGTAGCGAGTCATTTTGTATTTGCTCAATCACTACGCTAATTTATTCTTTGACATCAGCAGGGGCATAAGTGCAAAGCTATTTGCTTCTCCACGTTGAAATCCTGCACTGCATACCTCACAGTGCTAATAAGCAGCCACAATATAAAATTAACAAGATATAAACATTATATCCTTTGTCCTATTGCAAGATTTAAAGACAGAGATGTTTCTCAGTAACAAAGCGTGTATTTTTATATGATGTTGCAGCAACTCTGATTGATAGAAAGGTCTCACACATCAAAGTTTCACTGCAGCAAGTAAAATGCATGTACATACCAATATATAATGTATTTGGAAACTTAATTAAGATTAAAATGCACCTTTAAGTTCCGTATAATAACCTTTTAATAAATCTTTGGCAATATGTATGTGCGCGCGCATGCGTGCAAGCAAACACGACATTTAACTCAATTTGGAATAATCTTTTAAAATGATTTATTCAATATAAGTCAAATAAAGCCAGTTCCATTTAAGATAGGTACAGTTTTTTCGAATAATATTGTTTGAACAATAGACTATTAAATTATCTTGATATATTTTTTTGGCACTTTACTTTGCAAATTAAGAGTCAGAAGTGTGTTGCAGGTTAACACATCGGTAGCAAACATGTTAACTAATGTTCCATATTTTTTCCAGTAATTTAATTAATAGTTGCCTCTTTTTCTTAAGTTGTATTAACCCCTGCTGTGCCATTGGGACTCAGCCACAAAATGTGTTCATACAAATGCATGAAAGGCTCACACTTGAAAAATAAGAATAGATGCCTCTTGTTTCAAGGAAGCTGTCATTTTGGTCTATAGAATACTCTGAAATTTCAGAAAGTCGCAGAGTTAATTTTAATTTACCTGCTTCTTAAGTTGCGTGTACTATATTATTTAAGTAGTCTGGCATTTTCTTGGCATGGATTCAAGTGACAAAGAGATAAAAAGCATACCTGTAGCTAAATAATAGGATTTAACACTAGATTATTCCCCCCACCCTCAATTATTTGAAAGTGCTTATTGTCAGTTGTTTTTTTACTATCGAATTGAGCCAATCAGGTTCAGCGGCTTAAATTTGCGGTAATAGCTATATGCAATTAATACTCTTTGGCTGTGAAAAAAATATATATTTATGGCAGTATTTTATTTTAACTCTTTCTGGTTTAATGGCTGTATTATTTCTATTTGTATGATTTTATATACAAGCTGTATGAAGATACTTTTAATTCCTTGGCTGCTGTTTAATTCTTTGTAGCTCTTGAAGGGTTAAAATGCCTTTTTATCAAATAATACAGAATACCCGAAATATATATGAAAGTATTATCAGTATTGTAAACTAATAGAAAACATTACTGATTTTGGGCCATATTACAAGAGGAGCGGTATTTAACGCTCCCGTGTAAACTCTGCTAGAATTAACCCTTTGATGACAGGGTTAATTTGTCTACATCTGAACAACATTCCGATGTAAACAAATTGAAATCCTGCGATCGTGCATGCGATCGCGAGATTTCAATGATGGGATCGGGTCAGGGGGCGTCCCTATGACACTAGGCACGCCCTCCAGACCGCAATCACATCATCAGAAGCGCAGTTGGCTTTTAGACAACGGTTATGACGTTCTATTTCGTCATAACGGCACTAAAGCCGATTGTAATTATGACGTAATAGAACGGCATAACGGCGTTAAAAGGTTAAGCTTTTTGCGTGTGTCAGGTAGCGTACGTATTACAAGTTGAAAGTAAAATATTTTTGTTTGCAAGTTAACCTAATACACGCAAAAAGCCGAATTTAGGATATCGCGCGCAAATTAAGGTATTTCCCCATTGAAGTAAATGGAGCAAAAAAGTGGGAAAAACCCTAAACCCTACTTGCACGCAAACCCAATTGCATATTCTCAGGTGCACTACCCCGACATAAAAATATGAATATTTCACAATCCAATGTTCTTCACATAGCAGAATATGTTCTATTTATTCATAAATACATATTTCTACATACATCTGATCGTATTTTGGTACAATATATATAAACCTATATATATAGTTATAGATATATACAGATATATATATAGTTATATCTATTTTAAAATACATATTCCCTATGTGCAGAATAATAATGTAATGTATAATATTTACAGTAAATATATAGTTAAACACTTTAATATTAATATTGCGTAAATATGATTTTTCATGTTTCCATCTACTTGACAACAAAGGGCTCCAAAGAACTTATCTTTGAGCTTTTATAACTTTTTTGTGCAATATTTTATTCAAATATTTTTTATTAGATAGTGTTATTATGAGAGTATCTGTAGTTTGTAAAGTATTTTTAATGTGTTTTGTCACACTTCTTTTGTTTTGTGAAACAGTTAACCAGAGCTTTGAGTACACAGTAATCATTCTAGCGAAAATTGTGATTGCGCTCAAGCATTTATTTTTAACTTGTAATACGATCGCGTGCAAACACCGGCTATAAACCCCTTTGCACTCCATGTAACAGTTAGCTCGCCGCTCTTAATCTGACCCTTTGTTTTTTATTATTCGATCACTGGGCAGAAAATGTTAGGACTATATATTGCATTTGGTACAGTATAATGTTTTGAGTTAGGTAAAAATATTCAGCTTTTTTTTTTTTAAATACAGTAACTAGACTTTTACTATTTGACTATATGGAATATGGCCATTGGTATTTTAATTTGATATTTTAAAGAGATATAGTAGTGAAAAAACACGCTGTGATTGTTTAGAGGATATAATGTTTGCACTCTTTACACCTGCAAAGGGTTTAATCACTTAAGTTAAAGGGACAGTCTAGTCCAAAATAAACTTTTATGATTCAGATAGAGAATGTAATTTTAAACAACTTTCCAATATACTTTTATCACCAATTTTGCTTTGTTCTCTTGGTATTATTAGTTGAAAGCTAAACCTAGGAGGTTCATATGCTAATTTCTTAGACCTTGAAGGCCGCCTCTAATCTAAATGCATTTTAACAGTTTTTCACCACTAGAGGGCATTAGTTCATGTGTGTCATATAGATAACATTGAGTTCACACATGTGAAGTTACCTAGGAGCCAGCACTGATTGACTAAAATGCAAGTCTGTCAAAAGAACTGAAATAAGAGGTAAAAAGTGTATTAATATAACTGTGTTGGTTATGCAAAACTGGGAATGGGTAATAAAGCGAGTATCTATCTTTTTAAACAATAAAGATTCTTGTGTTGACTGTCCCTTTAAGTCTAGCTCTACAGAGCCAGTGATTGGTGCCATTGTGCAACTGCTGCTGCCAATTGGCTTGCAAGCTATTTCCTGCTCGGGATAAGCAGTTCTAAGTGACTCCTTAAGTGGGACTTTATCTGTGTGTTTAACCTTCACAAAAACAGGGTGTGTAATTCAAAAATAAATGTTCTTAAATGAAATTAGAGCATGCCTTTTTTCCCTTCTACAACGTCCCTTTAATAAATATCTGAAAATGTAGCTAACTCTATTTTAAATGGACACTAAACCCAAATTTTTTCTTTCGTGATTCAGATATAGCATGAAATTTTAAGCAACTTTCCAAGTTACTCCTATTATCAAATTTTCTTCATTCTCTTGGTATCTTTATTTGAAATGCAAGAATGTAAGTTTAGATGCCGGCCCATTTTTGGTGAACAACCTGGGTTGTTCATGCTGATTGGTGGATAAATTGATCCACCAATAAAAAAGTGCTGTTCAGAGTACTGAACCAAAAAAAACCCTCAGATGCCTTCTTTTTCAAATAAAGATAGCAAGAGAACGAAGAAAAAATGATAATAGGAGTAAATTAGAAAGTTGCTTAAAATTGCAGGCTCTATCTGAATCATGAAAGAAAAAATTTGGGTTCAGCATCCCTTTAACTGATGTCTTCATTCTCATGAATATTCACATTGCACATAGTTGTAATTATATACAATTTTATATTAAAGTATTATCATTTTATATTAAATATATTACCCGTTTAGTAGTTAAAGTATCTAGTACAGTGTAGATATCATATCTATTACATAGAGACTGATCTAGATACATAAGTAATTTGACTCCTTTTTGCTGTGTTTTTAATATATATATTTATATTATTTTAATCAAAAAAGCAAATTATTCTTTTTTTTAATTCAATACCATCATTAGTGATATTTCCTGTTGTTTTTGTAATAGAATTTGTTCACTGCTTTATGCGCACCTGAGAGGTAAACTATTTACGTGCTGAATAGTTACATTTTAACTGTTTGATGGAAGACACTGAGATTAAACTGTCATTTAATTTTGTTAGGTCTCTTCCTCATTCTTAAGCAATAAAAGCAACTAAATTATCTTAGGGATGGGCTCGTGTATGCAGATTTGTTAAAACAAATAATTTGTATGCTTTCCACTTTTTTATAATGGAACGTTAAATAATTGAATATTTGAATGAACAACAATTGTTGATACTCACGGGCTTCTATATAAGTCTAGATCACTGGTTTACAAACCTGTCCCCAGGCCTCCCTAACAGGCCACATTTCGAGGATATCTGAACTAGAGCACAGGTGCAATAATCAGCTGATTAATTTACCTGCTCTTGCCCAGGGTAATCCTGAAAATCTTGCCTGTTAGAGAGGCCCAAGGACAGGCTTGAAAACCAGTGGTCTAGTGTAATCGATACAGATGTGAATATTTGAATGTTACATTCATTTTTAGACTGTTATTCAATATTTCACTAGCAGCATTAGTTCTGTAGAAACTTGCTTATGTTTTTTACTATTAAGACATTTAATACAGAATAATAAATGGGTCAGTATGCAACATTAACTGTGAGAAATCGTTCTACATTTAACAGCAATTGGAAAGCCCACAATTTTCAGAATTAAATTACAGGAAGATAAAGCATTAGAAATAATGAAAGCAGATTACAAAGTGTTTTTTTTAATCACATATAGTTAAACATTTTATATTATAATCTCAGAATGTTTAATGCCACTTTTAAGAAAGAGACAAATTAACTTTTGCGCTAATGAATTACTGAGTAGCGTGTTGCAGAGACAGGTTTCTGAATCCTACACTGGAGAGTAACAAAAAATGAAAAAGTTTTTCTTTCTTTCTGTTCTTGCTAAGCAAAATTAAACATTTTATGGTGAACGAAAGATCAGTTGAATATATGTTTAGATCTAACAATATATATATACTTACAGAGTATAGGTAGGTATCCCTTTATGCAAATCTGCACCTTTAGCATGGATATGGTCTGACAGATTTCTAATCCACAGTCTGACTTCTTCACATGCCCCAAACAGTGGGTAAAAACAAAGAATCCTGTTTCAAAATCCATACAAGATGTTGATGTTTTTTCTATCTGGCACTTTAAACATTTGGAAGCGTATTTTCTCTCTCTCTCTCTTTTTTTTTTATAGCTGTCTTAAAAAGGAGTATGGATGTTTAGCACAGCTGGTGCTCATTACATTATGCACTATCAATAAAATAGCATGTGTAATTAATTTTTAATGCAATGCTGTATGCAGCTCTTTAAAGCACTAGATGATTAGAACCAACAGTGGTCACCGCCGTGATAAAATAAGATTTTTAGGGAGTTTATCATATTTACTACAGTTTAAATTACCAGACAAAGGAGTGGCATACACATTTACTTTAGAATAACATTCAAATACCTTGTTATTTTCACGTATTTTTAGCCGGTATCATTTTATTTTAGTGTATTTCAAGGGACATATAGATGAAGTGTTTAATCCATTACTTAAAGGGATACTAAACCCAATTTTTTTCTTTCACGATTCAGACATTTTAAGCAAGTTTCTAATTGACTCGTATTATCAGTTTTTCATTCTCTTGGTATCTTTATTTGAAAAGCGGGAATCTGATCTTGTTCAGAACCCTGGGTAGTGCTTGCTAAATGGTGGCTACATTTAGCAACCAATCAGCAAGTGCTGCCCAGGTGCTGAACCAGAGATGGGCCGGCTCGTAAGCTTACATTCCTGCTTTTTCAAATAAAGATACCAAGAGAACGAAGAAAAATTGATAATAGGAGTAAATTAGAAAGTTGCTTAAAATTGCATGCTCTGTTTGAATCATGGAAGAAATAATTTGGGTTCAGTATTCCTTTAACATGTACTTAAAAATAATGTAGGCTTATCACTATATTTTCCCTTTTTATAGCTGTGGTCTCTGTAGCCAATAATAGGCTGCATCGACTGAACATACCACTCTATAGGTCACTCACTACAGCCTCTCATTGGTTGCTTAAGATAACTCTTTGAAAAGTAAAAAAAACAAAGGTTTTCAAGAACGCTTTCTTAAAAGCAGATGTCAATGTTTTATGGTAAAAATATAATATTCACTTTTTATATCTGGATTGCAAAGATATTAATGAAGCAAAAACTCTTCTGTACATTTTAGATTATTTTACAATGTCCCTTTAAAGCAGATGTCCCTTTAAGTATGATCTTTTCCACTGTTCAATGCCATGTAAACTGATTGGCTTCATAAATAAAAGATCATTTATTATGTTGTTTTGAAAGGCTCCATAGTCAAACAAAATGGGAAAAAAAGAATTTGTAGATTTAATCTTGCAAATTTCTCTGCACCGTCAGTCCTAATGGTTTGCATTGAAATTCACCAAACATTGACAGCTTTTCTTCTGTTCCGGTCGTGATGGGAGAAGTGAGGGTGTTGATGAGATTTACAAAATTCAAAAATCAAATTAAGCAAAATAAGTAAAAATGAAAGTAAAATCAAAACGCCCTCTAAGGGTCCGCTCTGTTTACATTCTGTTTGATTGCAATTCTGGTGCACTTGTTCCATTTAAAAATAAGTAGGAGCTGTGTAAAATCTGTCTTTTTCCCTGATTGTTGGATCCTAGCCAATGCATTTCAATTGGGTTAATTTCTTTGTTGGAATAGATAAACCCTATAAAAACTGTACTTGCTGGAACAGTAATATAAAGAGCAGAATGAGAGTTTAAAGTGTATGGGTTTTTCCCAAGTTTAATGTTCTGTCTACCACTACAAAAATATTTTCAAATCCTATGGCTGGGAGCCGCAAAACATATCTAGTAGTGTATTAGCTTTGCAATTTATTAAAGAGACATGAAACCCAAAAATATTTCTTTCATGATTCAGAAAGAGAATACAATTTTAAAGAACTATTTGATTTATTCTCTTGGTATCCTTTGTAGAAGAAACAGCAATGCACATGGGTGAGCCAATAACATGAGGCATATATGTGCAGCCACCAATCAGTAGCTCCTGAGCCTACCTAGGTATCGTCAACAAAGGATACCAAGAGAACAAACCTAATTAGATAATAGAAGTAAATTGGAGAGATGTTTACACAATGATTTGAAAGAAAATAAATGGATTTTATCTCCCTTTAACGCTTACTATTGTTGCAGATCTCTAGCAGGCATTTATTCTGAGCTTATATGTTAGCTAAAAGTACATGTGTATCCAAGTTTTATAAGGTGTGAGACAATAAAGAAAATAGAATGTTTTAACTCTTGGGCAGGCAGTGGGATGTACCCTTTATAAAAGGCAAGGAACTAAATGTAATTCCCCATAAAAATATTTATTTAAAGAAAAAAAGCTTTGTTACATGCTTTCATTATTTAGCTGTCGCTCAGCAAAGGGAAAAGATAAACAATACTTTGTATTCTTTTCAAGGGGTACGTCCCTGGACTGCTAAGCAATGCAAATTCTGCTGACAAAACTAATGTTTTAAATGCTTTTACAACACTGTATTTTGTATGCAGTTTTTTTTGTAATCCTGTACTTAAGTGCAGATATAATCTATATATACTTTTATTTACCTAAAATGTGTAGGATATGTGCGTATTCTTTTTCAACAAGAGATACCAAGAGAACGAAGCGCATTTGAAAATAGAATTTAAGTGACTTAAAATTACATGCTCTGTTTGAATCATGTAAGTTTAATTGTGACTTTCCTATCCCTTAAAGTGAATGTAAATTTTGATGATAAAGTGCCCGGTTTTTAAAAATTTGATTAAAAACAGGGGCACTTTAATTCATCAAAATTTACATTTCACTCGTGTTGTGAAAATACCTTTTAATCTTGACAGCTGCTCCAGTTTCCCCCGGTTGTTGCAGGCCTCTTCCTATGTCAGAAATGACGGATAGGTCATCCTCCAATCACGGCTTTCTCCACCCCACCCCCGGGGGAATCAGTGTCTGATTCAACGCCGTGATTGGAGGAAGCCGGATTCCTCATTTTAGACCCAAGAAGAGGCTTTGTGAAGAGCTGAGGAAGCGATGCAGCGGTTGTCAAGATTAAAAGGTAAGTATTTTCACAACACAAGTGAAATGTAAATTTTGATGAATTAAAGTGCCCCTGTTTTTAATCAAATTTTTAAAAACCAAGCACTTTATCATCAAAATTTACATTCACTTTAAGTGCTTTTGCCATATCTCTTGATTTTGTATCTACTGCTTATGCTACAGTATTGTGTTTAGCAGTCCTTTAATTAGATGTATCAAACTCTTCTGGATTTTTTCCAGTTTCTTAAAACCTTAGAAATAAAATAATGCCATTATTTTGATGAGTTCCCAGAGTTCACTGTCTCCGCGGCACGAGTTATTATGGTAAAACAGCAGCTTCAAGTTAAAATGTTCTGTATATATTGAACATGCATCTTCCAACAAGTAAATGGTTTATTTGTACAACAGAAGTTATATAGAACTGATTATTCATGCAATAGCATATTAAAGGGGCAGTAAAGTAAAGAATAGACTTTCATGATTCAGATAACATGCTATTTTAAACAAAATATCCAATTTACTTCTATTGTAAAAAAAATAAAAAATTTTTATCTTTTGTTGAAGAATAAACAAACCTAGGTAGACTGATAGGATCATGTCTTTTAGCAGTCTATGGCAGCAGTAATTGCAACAATGTATAACATTGCATTATACATGGTAGCAAACACTACAGCCAGATAGCTAAAGCCATGTGCATGCTCCTAATCTCGCCTATAGTTACTCTTTAACAAAGGATACCAAGAAAACAGTGAATTTG
The DNA here is from genome assembly GCF_027579735.1 of Bombina bombina. Classification (NCBI taxonomy): domain Eukaryota; kingdom Metazoa; phylum Chordata; class Amphibia; order Anura; family Bombinatoridae; genus Bombina; species Bombina bombina. The sequence continues at coordinate 78,815,587 of NC_069499.1, forward strand.
ATGATAGAATTAATTTGGAAAGTTGTTTAAAATATCATGTGCTTTCCATTCCATTTAAAGGGATAGTAAACCCAAACATTTTCTTTATGATTCAGACAGAACATACAATTTTAAACAACTTTCCTATTTACTTCTATTATCAAATTTGCTTAATTTTCTTGTTATCCATTGCTGAAGGAACAGCATTGCACTACTAGCAAGAAATATCGAATGTGGCGGCACTACTGGCAGCTAGCTGAACACATCGAGTTAACCAATCACAAGAGACAAATGTGTGCAGGCACCAATTAGCAGCAGCTCCCACTAGTGTATGATATGTGCATATTCATTTTCAGGGATACGAAGCACATTTGAAAATAGAAGTGAATTTAAAAGTGCCTTAAAATTACCTTCTCTAAATGAATCAGGCAAGTTTAATTTTGACTTTCCTATCCGTTTAAAGTGATAGTAAATTCAAAAGGGCTGCTTATTGGCAATCGTTCTAAATCTAAAAATGAATATGAGTATCATTGATGAAAAATTTCAAATTTCAGACTTATTATAATAATCTCTGTCAAACTGCTCTGATTCTATAGCACACTCCGGCAGCCCTTGACACTTACAGCTTTTTTTTTCCCCTATGACGTTTTCCAATCATATTTGTGGCATTTTGGAATGTTTGAGTGTAAATAAAAAAAAAAGGGAGAACATTTGCGCATGCGTTCACGTCATGCTTCTCAGCGTTTAAGCAAATGTATTGAATGTTAGCATCGCATCATGCATCGTGCAAAATCAAGGAAGTAGAAGGGGGCGGAGCTTAAGAATGCCGGAATAGAATCATAAGTATTTGTATATCTAAATAAATAGATTAGATATATAAAAAAAAAGTTAGCGACTATAACATATATATAACATATTAACAGAATCCATTATCAAAAAGTATAAAAATTTCCATAACTTTAAGTTTAATTTTGCCTTTAGTGTCTCTTTAAATGATCCAAAACCAAATGTGTACAAACAAAATAACCATTGTGTTATTTAAATGCTTAGAAAATGTAAACATTTTGTAATTTAAGAACATTATAAAACTATAACCAGTAATCGCACTTACTGTCCAATTACACATAATATTTAAAGGGACATAAAATTGCAAAAAGAAAATGCACCTTATTATTGCACTATTGCTTGCATGCATATAACTATGTGTTTTAACAGGGTTAATACATAGTTAAAATCAGCTCCAGCACTACAAGCTGAACACATCTGGTGAGCCAATGACAAGAGGCATATGTGCGTAGCCACCAATTAGATCTCAGTAGTGCATTGTTTCACATTCATGGTTCCAGGCAGTAATCTGAATTCCTGGTTGGATAGCTGTATCAGAGGGCTGTAAATACTACGGTTTGTGCATAGAGTTAAATACATAGATGCACAACCTCACAAGGAACCTGTTTGATTTGTATACAATCATATATGTGTTGTGATGGTAAAGAGACATGGAACTGGATAAGGAGAACCAATCAGGTGCATCCTATGTAAGTAGTGGCCAGTTGCAGCTCACTCCTTTAAAAGGCTCTGGAATGCTTCTGATTTCTCATGATTAAAGGGACGTGAAATCCAAAATTTTTCTTTCATGATTCAGATAGAGCATTGCAATTTTAACTAACTTCCTTATTTACTTCCATTATCACATTTGCTTTGTTCTCTCTGTATCTATTATTGATGGAGTAACAATGCACACCTGGGAGCTAGCTGAACACATAAGGTATGCCAATTACTGACAATAAGTATGTGTGGCAGCCACCAATCAGCAGCTAGCTCCCAGTGGTGCTTTGCTGTTCCCGAGCCTACCTAAATATTCTCAAAAAAAAAAAGGGGCAAAAGAACAAAGCAAATTAGATAATAGAATCATGAAATAAAAATGTGGGGGTTTCTATCCCTTTAACTGTCAGCAGCCACTATTTGTGCAGTAGTAAAACGTGCATGTTAGAGCAATATATCATTGCATTTGTATATCCCTATATAATTCAAACAGTACAGAATTATAAATATATATATATATATACAGTATCTCACAAAAGTGAGTACACCCCTCACATTTCTGTAAATATTTTATTATATATTTTCATGTGACAACACTGAAGAAATGACACTTTGCTACAATGTAAAGTAGTGATTGTACAGCCTGTATAACAGTGTAAATGTGCTGTCCCCTTAAAATGACTCAACACACAGCCATTAACGTCTAAACCGTTGGCAACAAAAGTGAGTACACCCCTAAGTGAAAATGTCCAAATTAGGCCCAATTAGCCATTTTCCCTCCCTGGTGTCATGTGACTCGTTAGTGTTACAAGGTCTCAGGTGTGAATGGGGAGCAAGTGTGTTAAATTTGGTGTTATCGCTCTCATACTGGTCACTGGAAGTTCATCATGGCACCTCATGGCAAAGAACTCTCTGAGGATCTGAAAAACGAATTGTTGCTCTACATAAAGATGGCCTAGGCTATAAGAAGGTTGACAAGATCCTGAAACTAAGCTGCAGCACCGTGGGCAAGACCATACAGCGGTTTCACAGGACAGGTTCCACTCAGAACAGGCCCCGTAATGGTCGACCAGAGAAGTTGAGTGCACGTGCCCAGCGTCATATGCAGAGGTTGTCTGGGAAATAGACGTATGAGTGCTGCCAGCATTGCTGCAGAGGTTGAAGGGGTGGGCGGTCAGCCTGTCAGTGCTCAGACCGTACGCCCCACACTGCATCAAATTGGTCTGCATGGCTATCGTCCCAGAAGGAAGCCTCTTCTAAAGATGATGCACAAAAAAGCCCGCAAACAGTTTGCTGAAGACAAGCAGACTAAGGACATGGTTTACTGAAACCATGTCCTGTGGTCCGATGAGACCAAGATAAACTTATTTGGTTCAGATGGTGTCAAGCAAGTGTGGCGGCAACCAGGTGAGGAGTACAAAGACAAGTGTGTCTTGCCTATAGTAAATCATGGTGGTCGGAGTATCATGGTCTGTGCCTGCATGAGTGCTGCGGGCACTGGGGAGCTACAGTTCATTGAGGGAACCATGAATGCCAACATGTACTGTGACATACTGAAGCAGAGCATGATCCCCTTCCTTCGGAGACTGGGCCGCAGGGCAGCATTCCAACATTATAATGACCCCAAGCACACCTCCAAGACGACCACTGCCTTGCTAAAGAAGTTGAGCGTAAAGGTGATGGACTGGCCAAGGATGTCTCCAGACCTAAACCCTATTGAGCATCTGTGGGACATCCTCAAATGGAATGTGGGGGAGCGCAAGGTCTCTAACATCCACCAGCTCCATGATGTCGTCATGGAGGAGTGGAAGAGGACACCAGTGGCAACCTGTGAAGCTCTGGTGAACTCCATGCCCAAGAGGGTTAAGGCAGTGCTGGAAAATAATGGTGGCCACACACAATATTGACACTTTGGGCCCAATTTGGACATTTCCACTTAGGGGTGTACTCACTTTTATTGCCAACAGTTTAGACATTAATGGCTGTGTGTTGAGTTATTTGGAGGGGGCAGCAAATTTACACTGTTATACAGGCTGTACAATCACTACTTTACATTGTAGCAAAGTGTCATTTCTTCAGTGTTGTCACATGAAAAGATACTGTATATATATATATATATAAAACAGTTCCACAACATCCCTTTATTGATATTATATTTATGTCCGTCTAACCTTATTTATATTTCTCTTAACTTAAAACACTGAGTTTTGCCCCCTCATATCTGTACTGTATTCCTTTTGTCCTAATCCAGAAAATACATATTATTCCTTTATTGTCCCGTAAAGAGTTCTTGCAATCTTATGGCACTGGCAGAGTGACTAAAATTCTGAGGATTATAAATTACTTCTTTGATGCTGAAAAAGCAAAGTAAATCAGTACTCAAAAGTTGGTAACAAGAGGGGGCTATGTGTCTCTCAGCTGGTTGTGGTAATGAATATATGTATTTAGTTCACTGGAGCATGGCACATGAATTAGCTAATCGGATTCTGTTCTTGCAGTGTTTGTGTGTGTTACCTCTTTGGGTGTGTAACTTGTTCTCCCGCCTGGAAGGGTGAGTGAATGGGTTGAATGAATCACTAATGCGGATACACTGGTGAAGACACAAAACAGCAAAGCAAAGTGATATTGAATGGGCTGACAAAACAGAGAGTGGCAGGAGACAATGAGGGAAAGACTTTGATACATTATTTGTTGTTTTTTTTAGCAACCCTTCAGGTCTTTATCATTGACATTACTATAGGGGTCAAATCCTTGGCTGCCAAAGACACAGTGCAATATGCTGCAGCCCTCTCTGGTAGTGAACAGTATAAAAAGGGTTTCAAATATCTCTTCACGCAGAGAAAACTTTTAATGGCCAGTTTTGCAAATATTCAACATTAATTACTTTTCGTAGTACAGCTCCAACAAGGCAAGTAAAATCGCGGGCAGCTACATAGCGTGCATATGTATTCTGCGGAGTAACTGTCATTCATATAATGTACCAGCAGGAGAAGACTGTATTGTGTTATCCTGAAAAGAACCAGGGCTTTCCGAAATGATTTGTTTGCATTGAATTTTCTCAATTAATTTTAGCTGGCACCATCGTGGGTCCCATTTAAATTGTGATTTTAATCGTACACAGCTTTTTAATACATATTATTCACAAATAAAGAACTATGTGTGATATTTATGAATGCAAAGCAGAGCCATAGGAATTTCCCCCCCAAATATTAAGGAAATTTGGGGTTAAATTGAGAGAGGATGAAAAAATACACAGTAGAAATGATTTTGTGTATACTGCTTGTTACAGTTTCAGTGAATGGAATAATATGTTTATGTATTTTATTATGTGATGTTTAATATATATATATATTTAAATAATATTTTTTGTTTATTTATATACTAGTTTTCGTCCAAACATTACGGAATTCAATTCATATTCCAAGAAAAGAAATGATAGCAGAGAAAAAAAGTGTAATTAAAGGGATATGCAGAAATATATGAGCACTTAAACACTGTTACAAAATATCTGCAAGATGAGTGTTTGGTTTTGCTGTTTAAGAGTAGTCCAGGGATACACTCGTTTAAAAAAAACAAAAACATTTGACTATTTAGAAACTAGATATAAATGAGCTACTGCACAGATTTAATCAGGGGGTGATTGCAAACATTGTTGCAAATACTGCTACCATGTATACATATTGAAGGTGCATTTTATGTTGAAATGGAATGGGATTAAACACATAGATAAAGTCATACTCCTGTGACATTCCTAAGCAGGGCAAGGCCAGTGACTGGTGGATACATATATGTGCAGCTTCATAGGTTTAATAAAAGGCTGTAACAAAACCGTACATTTTTTTTCTTAGAATGTCCCTTTCACATTTTAACACATTTTAATGTATAATGTGATATTTTTTCCATTAAAAATGTATGAGCCCGGACAAGAAACTTTGTTTCTGTATTGTATATACATCATTGCAAATAAAGTTTGTTTTAAAAACCATGTGAGCCCCAGATAAGGAAAAGATAGACCAGCCCTACATATATGAAAGCAGTCTTTGTAATTGGACACATGAGCCCTTGTCAGTAGTGGCCTTTGCTATCACCATAATCCTCTTTGGCAATTTTATTACATCCCATTTTGTGGTCCATATCCTTTATCCATCTCTTCCTGTGCATCTCTATAGCTCAACATCTCTGCAGAACTTCAAAATGGTCCATTAGCAACAACTTTATTTATTTTTTTTGGATGGCACAATATTTATACATTAGCATTATCCAGACCCAGGAGAAATTATTCAGACCTGTGAGTGTGCAGCGTCACTTTTTAATTTCATGTTGAAGCAAAGCCCTGAGTAATTTTCTCCCTGTCTATTCCCATTGCATCCGCCAGGATGATTTTCCAGGCTTCTGAGATCAGAATAAAAGGCTATTTTTATTGCTTTGCAAGATGTAAAGACAAACAGAGCAACTGTCAAAGACTGTTTGTAGCTCTTTTTTTTTTTCCAAAGGACGGTTGTTTTTGGGTGCCACTAAGCTTTCTGTTAATGTTGTCATTGGTGTGAAAAAGATATACTAACCCTTCCTGTACCAATGAGGCCTACAGCTCGTAGCAATGTCTTGCATTATAATTAACCCCTCCAGCAGTACAAAGCTTTGTCATATCGTACACTCAACTCTTAGACTGTTGTGTGCTGCATAGCAGGCATAGTGCACACACATATTTTTTTAAAAATAAGCTCAGATTACCTAACTTGGTTCCAAAATATGTTAAATATGTATAGATAGGGTGTGTGGATGACAGTTTTCTTTTTTGTTACCTTAATATTTTATTTTTTTTTTATTTTTTTTGGCTTTTGGGAATCACCTAATATGACCTTGTTAGATCTGGAACATAAATCAATGTTTGTTTTATACACTATTCTTAAAGGGATATACTTTTCACATTTCAGTTTTGAACAGATTCATTTTTGCAATATACTTGTATTAACAGCAATGCTTCTAGTAAAATATTCAGGGGCATATGTATATGCGCTGTGCATGCACAATACTCCCGCTTTCAAACACTGAGTCTGCTCAGAGAACTGCTGGTTGAGCTTGTATCAATTTTTGTCATTAAAACACCCTTTGGTTCTCTGAGCAGGCGCAGTGTTTGAACGCAGGTGCACTAAGCTTGCATGGAATATGTATATATGCCCCAAATAGTAATAACGTTTTACATGCATTGTTAGTATTAGAAGTAGATTGCGAAAATGCTTCTATTCAAATGCACTTTCACATTTCAGTTTTGATTATTGTGTCATAGCGAGGCCCAATAAAATGATATATTTATATTATTTATTCAAAATAATGACATACTTCTACATATATTTGAACATATCGATTGATTGCACTGGATATGAAATATAACTATCAATTTGTCATTTAGACACTGATAGCAAAGAGAGTAAACTTTTGGGTTAATATTTGTTTTTATGCCCGTTAGTGTTGGACGTAAGCCGTAAAGCAGTGCTGCTGTAGGTTAACCTAAACCCAGTATGGCGTCCTGAGTGTTTATTACAGAACACCATAACTTTATCTTACAAGATTGCTTTCTGTGTTTTCTTGCTTGCATTTAATAGGTCTAAATTCTACTTAGGGTAGATTATATGTATAAAACTTCTGAGACTTGAAATAGAGTTTTAAAGTGGCACGTTCTTTGTTTAACCCCTTGTTTCCCAACAGGGGCTGTTAACACATCGCTACACATTATTGCAGTATCTAAAGTAGTGAAAGAGTTAAAGCCTATAAGGTATAAGGTTGAAGAGCATACCGAAGTTTACAGTAGGCTACGAAGTCAGTGGATAACTTTTATCTCTGCACACAATAATAATGTTTTAGCCAGAAAGAGAAAAGTACATATCACAGAGGAAACATGACTGTACATATGACTGTATTATGTAGGACTTTCATTAGCATAAGCACGAGGGAGAACAGTGACCATATAGGAAATTAATCACACGTACGCAATAGAATGACGTCATTTCAATTCATATTCCCTGTGTAGAAAATACACCAAGGGTTCTTCTCAAGGACCTGAACCACTTGGGAAAAGTTTGGATTTTTGAATTCCTGATTTGGGGATTTGTACGTTTTTTTTGTTTGTTTTTTTTAAGATTTTTTAAAAGATTGAATCTTACCGTTTGAAGTATGATTCAAACTATTTGTTTTTATGAGGAGTTTAAAGAGGTATTGTAGTAAAAACATTGTTTTCTCACCCATTCAAAACTTCTTTTTATTTGTTATCAGCCGTATACTTCTATAGGCTGATATTTACTGTCTGATAACTACTTCCTGGTAATGCTCTTTGGTTGATAAGCACCTATCACATAAAAGCATTAGTATGAAGTGCACAACTGATGCTGCTCTGTTTTTCATCACTTAAAGGGACATAAAACGCTAAAAAATGCCTTTCATAATTCAGATACAACATACAAATTTAAACAACTTTACAATTTACTTCTATGATCAAATTTTCCTTGTTATCCTTTGTTGAAAAGCAGGAAAGTAAGCTCAGGAGTGTGCACGTGTGTCTGCAGTACTATGTAGCAGCAGTTTTGCAACAATGTTATGCATTAGCAAGAGCACTAGATGGCAGAACTATTTCCTGTCATTTGGTGTTCCAGGCATGTGCACATTACCTATCTTGATATGTCTTCAAGAAAGAATACCACGAGAACAACGCAGCTTTGATAATAGAAGTAAATTGGAAACTTTTTCAAAATTGAATTCTCTATCTGAATCATGAAAGTAAAAAAACGGGTTTCATGTCCCTTTAAGATAAAATGGGTTAGAATAAAAAGCCATAAAAATGTCATTTTATTTGAATCACTTAAACGACCCTTGCTACTGTAACTTTATGCTTCTATCACTTATCATAAAAATAGTACTATATTACATCCCCCTGCGGAAAGCTTTGTTGCCTTGTTGCATAGTGTGCTATTCGTGTACACCACAAACTTATAGCATTTTTTTTAAAGGGATACTAACCCCACATTTTTTATTTCATGATTCTGATAGAACATGCAATTTTAAGCAACTTTCTAATTTACTCCTATTATCAATTTTTCTTTGTTCTCATGTTATCTTGATTTGAAAAAGCAGTAATAAAAGGTTAGGAGCTGGCCCATTTTTTAGTTCAGCACCTCGGTAGCGTTTGCTGATTGGTTTGCTACATTTAGCCACAAATCAGCAAGTGCTACCGAGGTGCTGAACAAAAAATGGTCCGGCTCTAAAGCTTACAGTACTGCTTTTTCAAATCAAGATAGCATGAGAACAAAGAAAAATTGATAATAGGAGTAAATTAGAAAGGTGCTTAAAATCCCATGCTCTAACTGAATCATGAAAGAAAAAAAATTGGGTTTAGTGTCCCTTTAAGCTCAGTCTGTCTTTAGAATATTATCCCTTATTTTGTTTGTGTGTTTCTTCCCTTTGCTACAGCTGTTTCTGTCTGGGAGAGAAATTCAGTATGATAACCAGATCAGGGAAAGGAGAACTGTTTCTTTAATGCAATAGTTTACTGGCCATTTTACTCAGCCTGGTTTCATTTAAAGTGGAGCCAGTCTAACTGCTTGATAGACGTCCGCATGCTGAAATTAGTCCCAAGCTTGCTTCTGTGGCAGTGCCAAATTTCATGTTTGTGTTTTATTTTGAATTCTTTTTCACGGCCAGTGAGATCCGTGCAGGCACACATAACGCATAGTTGCGCCCCACGAAGAAAAAAAAAGCTAAGCTCACATTTTTATTTATATTTATTTTTTTGGCAAAAAGCGTAGCCACAAATGACTGTGGTGAAAAAAAAAAGAAGTCATTTTCTTTCTGTAAAAGCTATTTTAACTGATAGCAGATGTAAGTAGGCATGCGCGCACCACTTTCCCAAGTTTTAATTAAAAAATAATTACAGCTTAATGGGATGCGAGTGACAAATGTAGATGAATGGATGGTGACATTCTAGTAACACTTCATCTTTAAAATGAGTAAATTTTTTCTTGGCTGTGAGTAGATAAAAATTAAAAGAGGATGCCGATCAATAGGACAAAATGTAGCAGGTTTATCGAAGTCGTTGCACAGAATATTTGTGAAATGAGTGTAGACTTCCAGCCATTGATTCCTCTGTCCTGTCATTTATTAAGCAGAGACACCGCACATTTCGTAGGCCAGGCGCACTACCCTCTAAGTTCCAGTGCTGCAGAGGTCTATTAGATCGATTATGCTATTCAGCTGACAAAATAACTGCACCAACCCATGTATTATTCTCATTTGTGTTACTGATAAATTGGCTTGCAATGCTCTGCTCTCTGTGCATGATTATAAGTGTATGCAATATTAAATGTATAGCCCAGCGACATGTAAGCAATAAGAATGTTTTCACCAAGATCAGTGAGATCCAGAGTGCTCACCTGGCATTCTGTTACACTCATCATATTTAACTCTAGCGCCTTGCTGTTTTGTCGAATTCATTTACATTCCTGGCACTGTTAATACCTTGGCATATAACAGAAACTTTGCATTTGTCTTAAGACTATAAAGAGACATGCTGTTCATCTTTTTTCTCAGGCTATTTGGCCCTGGGATTTAGGTAAAAAGAAACATTAAATAAAAAAGTCACAACTATTCATTTTAGTGGTGAATGCAACACCTTACTGCTTATTAGACTATATGCACCATGCATTTGTTTCCGAGCAATCATGACATATATAATCCAATAAGCTTCCTCCATCCTTTGCAGGCAAGCAGAAGATTCTATGTTCACCATTAAAATCATAGCTAAGAATTTTTTTTTAACCAATATCTTGCCATCCATGCGTACTGCTATTAGGTCTGCTAAATGTCACAGCATTCCGTAGATGCCCTGAAAGATTTATCGGAAACACACCCTGTTGACTATATAATATAGTGAGATCTCAGAGTAGACAACCAAGATTTATATGGTAAAGTCAAAAACGAATCTTAAAGGACCATAGGTCTACAGTATAATTGCATTAACCAACAAGTACACAATGAAAAGACAATGCAATCACACTTCAAAATTGAGTTTAATTCCCCCCCTCCCCCGTATCATGTGACGGCCATCAGCCAATAACAGAATCATATATGTATACACTATTAACTCTCGCACATGCTCAGTAATAGCTGTGTGCATATAACAAAAAAAACTGTGTACGATTTGATAATGGAATGTAAATTGGAAAACCTTTATTTTAAAATCTGAATAATGAAAGTTTCATTTTGACTTTAATGTGCCTTTATTTATTAGCTAGGAAGCTGTCTCATACAGCCGCACAGTCATACTCCTGTTTTGAAGGATATTTGGGAAGGATTCAGTTTTGAGCATCGGGAAGAATAGTTTGGCAATGTGTTTATTTTCTGTTGGCACGTCTCTCCTTGCCTCCCTCTGGATCAATCTGCTAGATAACAGCATATTATATATGAAATTCAGTCGACAGATTGAACCTTATTGACTGAGATGCTTCTCATAGTGAACTATGTTGCTTCACATTCCTGTGCCAAAAAGAAAGTAACATATCAGTTTTGATTTTCTTGGAATCAGTTCCACAGTTATGAAATTTGTAATTTTACCATAGACAGAAATATGAATTTTGACAGCAGGTACAAACCAGTAGACCCATCAAATCTGTCTATTGAACTATCTATAAAGTTTTACCTTTGGAAATCAAGAGGTTAATTAAACTATTATAAAGCTTTAACCCTAGAAAATCATTCAATGTGTGTTATTAGTTTTCTTTAAAAATAATTCCTTTCAGAGCATTTATGTACTAAGGGGTCGATTTATCAAGCTGCGGCGGACAGGGGCGCACATACTGGCCTCTGGTGGACTAAATTGCGCTGCCAGCATTGCTGCCCCCTGCCCGCGCACAGCCAATCACGTGCGTGCCGGAGCTGTCAGTCTCCCCAGTTGGACGAGACCGGGAGATTGAAATTCGCCACCTAAGAGGTGGCAAAAGGTGCTGTTTGTTAAATACAGACTGCAGTCATAGGCAGGCAAAGCCTGCTGAAGGGGGTTGACAAATCAACCCCTTAATGTACTTGTATCAGATACAGCCACCTAAATATATAAGAAATGCATTTTTAACTTTTTTTTGTGGAAAGTTTTACTTAAAAGAGAGAAAACTGATTATGCAAGTGAGAAACAGATTGTATCACTGTCTTGGCAAGCATAAAGAAAAAATCATTTATAAATAATAGCTTAAAGTTACATTTATAAACATTATGACATAGTCATAGTTTAAAATTATTGATATATTTTACTATATTGAATGTAACATTTCCTATAAAATAGTGAATTTTACAAATGAATGTTGAGATATATATATTGAAGTTTATGAGAATCAACTTGAAGTTACATTTTGTTATGTTGAATATTTTTTCGTAAATTGTTACATTTCATATAGAGGAATGTAACATTTGCTTTATATAAGTGTTTAAATAGTAGAACAGATGTCAAGGGTACAATATGAAATCGCCCACCCAACCTGCTCAGTTAAACTAGACCCTTGCTGCTTATAAGGAGAATTAAATTACAAAATGTTGTCTGGACGGATAAAGGTAATTCAAAGAAAATGAAAAAGAAAAATATGTATATATTATTTCTAATAAGACTTTACCATATATACTGTATATATATATATATGTGTGTGTGTCCCTTTACATGGCTGCATTTTCACATATAGGGAAATGACAACAAATTCATGCCACATCATTTGTACAGTAAATCATTTTACAGACATAAAACATGGTTAATTACTTTATTATTGTGGACATAGTTTCAAGTGCGATCTTAAAAAAACATTCTGAATTAACATTCCGGATCTGGCAATTAACTAGCGTGGCAGATAAAGGGACACTTGCAGCTTATTTTTTTATAGGTTAAATGGCAGCATTTGTTAAGCACTTGCTTTGAAAAACCTTTGCTCTTGAGTCTGTGCATGGTCACATGATCTGGTGGCAGGAACGATGCCGTCACATACCTATCAGAGAGCTAGAATGCTGTATGTGCCATGCACTCTGCTCAATCTAAGTTACCCATATTACAATATAAGTACTCTTGTAATGGAATCCCGTTTAAGCTTGCAGATATTTTTTTTTAACCATTTGAAATACTATGGGCCATTTCATAAATTCATTTTTTTCTTGCGAGGCTGGTAAAAATATATTTCTGTATAAACCACCTTCAAATGGCAATTTAATAAAGAAATGTAACACATATATATATTATTTAGAATAGTTCGCTCTCATGGCAATACATAACACATCCTATCAATATTCCAAATGAAAAAACAATGCAGACCATTTGAATGGTAAATAGACACAAAATCATCTCAAAATTAAATCTTAGAGCCATAGTTGCACCAATAATACTGTTTTGTTGTTATAATTAAAGGGATATGAACCCTCCCCCCAAAAAATTGTGGTTCAGGCAGAGCATACAAATTCAATTTACTTCTATTATCAAATTAGCCTTGTTACCATGATATTCTGTGTTTAATAAATACCTAAGTAGGCATCTGGATCACTATATGGCAAGAACTAATGCTGATGGATAGCAAAACTGCCGCCATTAAGTGCTCCAGAAATGGTCCGGTCTCGGCTTTTTAACAAAAAGATACCAAGAGAACAAATAAAATTTGATAATAAAAGCAAATTAGAAAGTTGTTTAAAATTGCATGCTTTGTCTGAATCATGAAAGAAAACATTTGGGTTTCGAATCCCTTTAATAAATAAGCTGCAAAGGTAGATTTTGTATTAAAATGGCTCCCAGTTTTTCACTTTTAGACCTGCCTGATGTAACAAAATAATTTTTTGGGGTTTCATATCCCATTAAGTTTTTTAGAAAACATTAAAATATTAAGAGTATTTCTAGTGAAAGAAATATACCTAAAATATACCAATATAATAGTTTCTTTTTTTCTAAACGCGGTGTAGTATCTACATGTCCAATGGCTAGAACGAGATCTAACGATTGTCATCATGTGTGCTGTGACACCTCACTTGGAAAGCATAACTTTAGAGAATTACGTCCCTTCACAAGCTGCAGTGTGTACAATCCTTATATACAAGCTGCAGTGTTTACAATCCTTATACACAAGCTGCAGTGTTCACAATTCTTATACACAAGCTGCAGTGTTTACAATTCTTATACACAAGCTGCAGTGTTTACAATCCTTATATACAAGCTGCAGTGTTTACAATCCTTATACACAAGCTACAGTGTTCACAATTCTTATACACAAGCTGCAGTGTTTACAATTCTTATACACAAGCTGCAGTGTTTACAATCCTTATACACAAGCTGCAGTGTTTACAATCCTTATACACAAGCTGCAGTGTTTACAATCCTTATACACAAGCTGCAGTGTTTACAATCCTTATACACAGGCTACAGTGTTCACAATCCTTATACACAAGCTGCAGTGTTTACAATCCTTATACACACGCTGCAGTGTGTACAATCCTTATACACAAGCTGCAGTGTTTACAATCCTTATACACAAGCTACAGTGTTCAGAATTCTTATACACAAGCTGCAGTGTTTACAATTCTTATACACAAGCTGCAGTGTTTACAATCCTTATACACAAGCTGCAGTGTTTACAATCCTTAAACACAGGCTACAGTGTTCACAATCCTTATACACAAGCTGCAGTGTTTACAATCCTTATACACAAGCTGCAGTGTTTACAATCCTTATACACAGGCTACAGTGTTCACAATCCTTATACACAAGCTGCAGTGTTTACAATCCTTACACACACGCTGCAGTGTGTACAATCCTTATACACAAGCTGCAGTGTTTACAATCCTTATACACAAGCTGCAGTGTTCACAATTCTTATACACAAGCTGCAGTGTTTACAATCCTTATACACAAGCTGCAGTGTTCACAATCCTTATACACAAGCTGCAGTGTTTACAATCCTTATATACAAGCTGCAGTGTTTACAATCCTTATACACAAGCTGCAGTGTTTACAATCCTTATACACAAACTGCAGTGTGGACAATCCTTATACACAAGCTGCAGTGTTTACAATCCTTATACACAAGCTGCAGTGTTCACAATTCGTATACACAAGCTGCAGTGTTTACAATCCTTATACATAAGCTGCAGTGTTTACAATCCTTATACACAAGCTGCAGTGTGGACAATCCTTATACACAACCTGCAGTGTTTACAATTTTTAAACACAAGCTGCAGTGCTTACAATCCTTATACACACGCTGCAGTGTTTACAATTCTTATACACACGCTGCAGTGTTTACAATCCTTATACACACGCTGCAGTGTTTACAATCCTTATACACACGCTGCAGTGTTTACAATCCTTATACACACGCTGCAGTGTTTACAATACTTATACACAAGCTGCAGTGTTTACAATCCTTATACACAAGCTGCATTATTTACAATCCTTATACACACGCTGCAGTGTTTACAATCCTTATACACACGCTGCAGTGTTTACAATCCTTATACACACGCTGCAGTGTTTACAATCCTTATACACACGCTGCAGTGTTTACAATACTTATACACAAGCTGCATTATTTACAATCCTTATACACACGCTGCAGTGTTTACAATCCTTATACACACGCTGCAGTGTTTACAATCCTTATACACACGCTGCAGTGTTTACAATCCTTATACACACGCTGCAGTGTTTACAATACTTATACACAAGCTGCAGTGTTTACAATCCTTATACCCAAGCTGCAGTGTTCACAATCCTTATACACAGCACTAACTACCAATTTAGAAAAATTTGGTCAATTTTTTTTCAAGCCCTGTGCTAATTTTTTAAAATCAGGATAATTTGATTTGTTCTTCTGCGTCTCAAGTATCTAATTGCTGCTGTTGAGAATGATTAATGTCCAGTTGAAAAGATTCCACATCTATGAATGGCAATTGCAAACAGATGCCAGATAGATTCATATGTTTTCCATCCGTAAAAAGAAAAAGGCTAGCATCGCACCCATTCTCAAACAGACCTTCGTTTTATTGAAGACTTGTTTATATCTTTTATTGCTAATTAACGTTTTCCTTTGTTTCTTTTCAGAAATTACTTTTTATTAGGGAACTTTTCTCTTTATAAAATAAATATAAAAATTATGTAAGCAATATAAATAGCGGTCATAGGAATAAAATGCGGTTTACAAAGTAACTACACGTGTGTATTTTTTTAACGGCTTTGCAGTATGTTTTTTTCAGTATGTTACAGCTGATCTGTGCTGCATAACTATGTCAAAATAATTCTTATATTATCTTGCTTTATCTCACTTTTTTACCCTTAGCTATTTTTAATTATAGCAAATAATCACATTTTCGCAGCCACACATTTGTGGAACCCAATTTTGCATCATGATGTTTATAGACATTTGGGGAGAATTTCTGACGGCAACTTATATCTTGTTTTGTTTTTATTCCAATTTTTTAAAATTAAAGGGACATGAAACCCAACATTTTTCTTTCATGATTTAAATAGAGAATACAATTTGAAACAACTTTTCAATGTACTTCTATTATATAATTTGCTTCATTATCTTGTTATCCTTTGTTGAAGAAGCAGCCATGCACTTCTGGGAGCTATTTGAATTACAAGATGCATATATGTGCAGCAACCAATCAGCAGCTCCTGATTCTACCTAGGTATCCTTTTCAACAAAGTATATCAAGGGAACAAAACAAATTAGATAATAGAAGTAAATTGGAAAGTTGCTTAAAATCACTTGCTCTATCTGAATAAAGAAAGAAAAAAAAGTTCTGTGTCCCTTTAATTGCCTGTGATATTTGTAACATATTTTGCTTGCTTGAGGGATACATTTATGTAGCTTACATCATGGATTTATTTTTGTATGGTCTTTGTTTTTATATAGTCCATTTAAAATTGTTTCTTAGCCTCATCGGACCTATTTTGAAATAATTTGAGGAAATAATTTGAGGATAGAGCATAAAATTTTAAACAATTTTCAATTTACTTGCAGATATGTACTGCTGGGTGATAGCTCAACATATTGGCTGAGCCAATGTCAAGAGGCATATAAGTGCATCCACCAATCAGCAGTTAGCTCCCACTAGTGCATTTCTCCTGAGCCTACCTAGGTATGCTTTTCAACAAAGAATACAAAGAGAATGAAGCAAATTAGATAATACAAGTCAGTTGGAAAGTTGTTTAAAATTGCATGCTTTAGCTAAATCACAAGAGTCTAATTTTGACTTGACTGGCCCTTTAACTTGTCACATGATGCTCTGTAACGGTTGTACGCATAAAGACTTTAAATGATACATCGGTTATTCACATTTTTTTAGCTGAGTTTTATATATAATGGAAATAACGGCCAGTTAAATATTTTGTTAACTTTATATATTTTTCTAATAATTTCTGCAAAAAATAATAATATTGTGTCTTTGGCTGTTTCGGTGGCAGTATTTATATGAGACAAAAAGAATAATCAAAGATATCTTGTGTGGTTCTTAGACAGGAAGTTGACATTTGGTATTTTTTAAGATAATTTCATTTTTTCTTTCTTCTCAGTAGAACACTGCTCTAAAAAACGTTCCAATACACTTCCATTGTCAAAATGTGCACAACCATGCACACTTTCTGAGGCACCAACTCCTACTGAGCATGTGCAAGAATGCTGATGGCTGTCACATGATGCAGTAGGAAGGAAAATGGAACTAACTTTGAAACATGTCAGAAAAAAATCTACAATTTATTTCAAATTCAGACTAAGTGCTTTTGCTTTGTCATTTGAATATGCTTTTTTGTTGATTATACAAATCTTCTATATTTAGTGGCTCTTTATGCAATAATAAAATGTTTACTAATTCTCTTTATGTAAAGGAGAGACACTTACAACCTAGTGCTGAGGAAAATAAGTTGATGATTTCGCTACATACTGGTGCGTTTTTGAGAATCCGACCCTTAGTAAGCTGGGCCAGGGGTATTATATTTGTCTTAGTTTATATGTATTACAGTTGTGTGCAATTTGCTGGTGCATTACAAATACATTATAATAATAATTGTGCTGAAAAATAATTTTACAATATTTGTTTAGCTAAGTCGTTAATTCAGATATATATGTTATTTTAACTGAAATATGTCGGATATTTTAAGCTTATAACTTCCTGTTTATTGCTCTTTGATTGTCCTATCTCTATCATTTAATTAAAACAGGTTTTGCTGTCTGATGTCTGTTACTGGGGCTAAATTAAATTAACAAGCAGGCATGTTGTGTTAAAAGGACATTAACGTCAATTTTAATTTCCTTTTGTTATCTAAAGTAGGGTGATTTAAAATGTATTACAGTATTCTTAATCGATTTTTCTGTCATTAATAACATATATTTCCTATATAGTTGTGAAGGGTTCTTCTTGTCCGCTAGTAGAATGATGGGATATTTCCTTACCAAGCTTGTCAAATGCTGTCATTTTCTAATTATTTACTTGTCATTGCATTTTTGTAATTTAATCTTTTTATTTTACTATTTGACTTTTTGTAAATAAACTGTGGGATTTTATACCCAATACATCTATTTATATGTACATGTTACCAGTAATATATATATTTATATACACTGATCTAAACAATCACTGTGTACCATGCCTGGTAAACAGCAGCTAACCTAGTCTCTGTATGTTTGGGAAAAAAATCTGCTTACAATTACTTCTGTTATTAAATTTGCTTTGTTCCCTTGGTATTGTTTGTTGAAGACTAAACCGAGGTAGGCCAATAGGAGCTTAGGAGCGTGCAAGTGTGTATAAAAGTCTATGGCAGCAGTGTTTGCAACTATGCATAAACAATGTTGCAAACACTGCTGCTATATGGCTTGAGACGTGCACGCTCCTAATCTCACCTAGGATTTCTCTTTGACCAAGGATACCAAGAGAATGACAATATTAATAATAAAAGTAAATTGGAAAGTTGTTTAAAATTTCATGCTCTACCCAATCAATTTAAAGGGACATTCCAGTCAAAAATTAAATGCGCATAGATGATTTATATAATTAATAGAAACATTTGTAATATAGCAGACTAGTACTCTAGTGACAACTAGTATCACTATAGTACTTATAAGAGGCGTCTAGGAGTAACAAACAGAAACTGGTAAATAAATAAGATATGTAGGTCTATAAATGACTATAGGCAATAATATACAATATAATATCTATGATATACAAACTATCAATCCAATAAGGGATGACATAAGAAGGGATAGTCCTTAATATCCGTGATGTAAAGTCCCAGAAGAGATATTTTCAGACAGAAGGGCCGCTCCTCTAGGGTGTCACGCCACGACACAAGGGAAAAGAATCTAGACAAATCAGAATAGAGGGCCCCACATGGTGCAGATCAGGTGGTAAATGATAAAACAAGCAAAGAGGACATAAGAATCCTACTCACGAGATGTAAAGCACAGATGTGCAAAACCAGCAATCCGGAACCACTCGTCGTCCGGTAGACCAATAGATGTTATCACAAGGGCGGATCCTCGTCTCACCAGGGAGAGTCCAGGGATAGTCCAGTCAGCAGTGAAGAACTCCAACGGTGACCAGTCCCACACCTCAAACAGCTATAAAGGAGACTAGAACAGCTCCAAAAAAGGTCAGTGAATCAAAGGATAAAAAGGTCGGCAGCAAGTGAGGAGATGAATAAATCTTTAAAATTTTATTAAAATAGTAAAAACAGTAAAAAATTGTTTTAAAGATTTATTCATCTCCTCACTTGCTGCCGACCTTTTTATCCTTTGATTCGCTGACCTTTTTTGGAGCTGTTCTAGTCTCCTTTATAGCTGTTTGAGGTGTGGGACTGGTCACCGTTGGAGTTTTTCACTGCTGACTGGACTATCCCTGGACTCTCCCTGGTGAGACGAGGATCCGCCCTTGTGATAACAGCTATTGGTCTACCGGACGACGAGTGGTTCCGGATTGCTGGTTTTGCACATCTGTGCTTTACATCTCGTGAGTAGGATTCTTATGTCCTCTTTGCTTGTTTTATCATTTACCACCTGATCTGCACCATGTGGGGCCCTCTATTCTGATTTGTCTAGATTTGTAATATACATGTACTGGCAAAAATGCTTCTAGTAAAAGTTATCACTGTTTTAGTGTTAACAGTTTTCTGTACATGTGCATGTGAAGCACAGTGCACCAACATATTAAGTATTGCAGCTGCAAAGAGCACCAGTGGGGCTTGTATCCTGTCAGCAATTAAGAAATTACCAAATTGTACAAGCACCTTAGGCTCTCTAAGTTGTGTTTAAAATGCTGGTGCAGGGTGCATACTTAAATACACTTTTGAAACAGCTATTTAATGTATTGTCTTGGTTTCCTGGTATACCTAAATAGGCTTGTGAGTGTGCATATGTCCCTAGTACCATTTGTCAGGCAATGTCAACAGTGTTTGCAACAATGTTTTTAACAATAGTATATATTGTTGAGCACTAGAGGGCAGTAATGCTTATAACATTTTACAAATATCTCTAACACTGCTGCCATATAGTATTTAAAACACATGCACGTTCCTAAGCCAAGTAAAGTTAAATTTAACTGTAAAAGTAAATTTACAAATAACTGATAATAATAATAATAAGTTTTTATTGGGATTCGATAGTTAGTTTAGGCTCCTGTTCAACTCTTGGTGTTAGATTGCTAGGATAACAACAGGATACAGCCATATGTGCCGTCAGTTCTCAGCACTAGAGTGATTTCTTCACATTCACATAGGCACACGGTTGGTGTAGCTCCTGAATATGAATTTTCCCATCTTTCACAAATGTCAGGAGAGAATGTCCCAGGAATTCTTTTTTATGAGTGCTGTTTATAAGAATTGATCACATGACAACAGTGAGAGGACAGCTCTACTACACACAACATGTAAAGGCAGTTTTACCTAACTACATGACAGTGGTGCATAACGGGAGCAGTTATATGTCTGTACTGTTTAGTACATGGTTAAAGTGCAGCTTTTCAGTACTCGCTGCTCATTGGCTGCTCTACACAACCTCTGCAGCTCTATTGGCGGATAAGGACACGCCCCTATATAACATTATTATTTATACAGTTAGTTCTGTCATATGTAAGACACTCACCTTTCCCGGGGTCACGGCTTATCCAGATCTGAATAGCACACAAACACTGCATCCACCAAATCAAACAGCGAGAGACATACTCAGGCCCGCCCAACCGGGCACTTTGTGAAAGACCATGCCTACAGATGCTTACCGTCATCACTTAGGGCATATGCACAAGCTTAAACACCACGCTTAGAGTTACCTGGTAAAACGTGCACAGGGTCACACCCCTTGCGTTCTGTGATTGGTTGTCAGTTGAATTACCTAAACGTCTTTTGCCAATAGGAAGTGTCAAGCCAGGATGAATGCCCTTATTATAGCGTTACCTCAATAATTTATGCTTACACAATGTTTGGCCTGTGCATGCGGCCTGTTAGCATTATGTTGTGAACGTGTTTGATGTTTTGGTGTGATGAAAGGAGTTTGCGGGATATTTAATTTAATTTGCGGGCATCAGGGAGCCGCTATTACAATGCGGGAAACTCCCTGAACTTCCGGTAGAGTTGGGATTTTTGGGAATGGAAGATCTTGTGAAACTAATAGCATGTCACAGATAGCATGCATGGCTTGTGTATTTAATTTTATGCATGATGTGTGCACATGACAACATGCATGACTTATTCATGTATTAGATATCATGTGGCAATTGTGTTTTTAACATGATGCTTGCTTGTGCATATAAGCTTGCATGGCTTATGCACACAACAACACACATAGCTTGTGCATACAATAGATAGCATGCGTATGTTGTATATTTAACACTTCTAGAATTGCTAGGAGCAGGTGATAAGTAACTACTGAAGCACCCATGACCAAATTGGCTTCTTCGGACAGACCTTATTGGCTGTATAGTTAATAAAAAAATAACAATATTGGGAGCTAGACCAAAGTGCAGTCTGGTTAGAGTGCCATTGGCAAACTGTGTTTAAACTTAAACATTTTTAAAATTTAAAATGAAAGATTATGGTCAATTTTTCACTTTTCATGCTGATTTTAAGAGAGAGAGCAAACTGTCCCTATTTGCTGAATAATGTACCTTATTAAAGCAAATGTATTATATTTGAACTATGCACATTAAACCTTAAAGGGACATAAAACCCCCAAAAATATATTTCATGATTCAGATAGAACATACAATTTTAAACATTTTCCAATTTACTTCTGTTATCAAATTTTCTTCATTTACTTGTTATCCTTTGTTGAAAAATAGAAAGATAAGTTCAGGAGCGTGCACGTGTCTGCAGCACTATATGACAGCAGTTTTGCAATAATGTTATTCATAAGTAAGAGCACTAAATAGCAGCACTATTTGCTGTTAAGTAGTGATGCAAACATGTGCACGCTACCTAAATAGATATCTCTTCAACAAAGTATTATCTGAGAATGATGCAAATTTGATTATAGAAGTAAAATAGAAAATTTTATTGTATTCTCTATCTGAATCATGAAAGAAAAAAATTGGTTTAATGTCCCTTTTATATTACAACTACTGTTTTAAGAAAAAAAAAGTTATCCATCACATTTGTCAAGAAAAATCAAACAAAAAAAATTGTAAGACAGCATTACCTAGGAAGTCACAGCCACAAATACTAGTAGAAGTGTTACCCAGAAAAGCTGCGGCTTATTGTCAAGCGTTTCATACTTTTATATAAAATAATAAAATATATAACATAGTATCTTCCTTTGTATAATTGGTTTGTGCTGCCTTTTCTATTAAATGCGATGTTAAGAGTGGTAGAACCCATGGGAGCACAGGAAATGAATAAAGTATTTAGCTATAAAGGATCCAATAACTGTTTGACTTGCAGTAGTCAGATATTTTAATACTAAACAGCAAAGATCCCTTTAAATTCTTTCCTTCAGATGCTAATAGCCCTCTGAATAGGCCATTTGGGCTAATTACATTTTGATTAGCAGAATCCCCAATTTTCATAGCAAATTGCTCTGCAAATTCACATATTTTATGCCTTGTAATTTTAATAAAACTAAACTGGGCGGCTGCTGATACTTAAGTGGTCTGATGTATGAGGTTAATCTAATTTCTAGTTTTTCTTACTGATTAAGCACCATTTCCCCTTCCAAGAAGATTTTTTCAATTTAAAAAAATATAATTTATTGATTTTTTTGTGTGTTTATTCTTTATTTGATGCTGCTTCTCTGTCAAATACAGCTACCCGTGCAATTACAATCCTTTACAACATTTTATTGTCAGAAGAAAATGCTCTAATTTGCTGAAAAAGATAACTATCCAGTTTACAGAACAGTCTGATTTTATTTTTTTATTTTTTTTGAGCTAGCTAATATACAGCCGCTGAATTTGTTTCTTAGCAAATGTCATTAGGTGCAGAAAATTGGTAATTTGTGTGCAGTTTACATTGAGTTCATTATTGGCTTTCGGCTTAAGGTATACAGTCACTAATGTATTTTTCATCTCACTCTCCTAGACATAAACGGTCAAAATGACCTTTATAACTAGTATTGCCTAATTGGAAACATTTTCAAATAAAATCATATGAACAATTAAGAATTAAGTTGACTATTTTATATATAAAAGAAAGGTATTAAATACTGAAATATAGCTCAGCATGCTAAGGCACTGTGGTGGAGCTCTGTAGCAACCCAAGGGTTGCAGGTTTGATCACCGGCGAGGTCCACTCAGCCTTTCATCCTTCTGAGGTTGATAAAATGAGAAGTGCCTTGAGACCCTTTTGGGGGATTAGCCGCGCCTTACAAGTACCCAATACATACAAAAATTATTAATAATTATATTGTTTAAAACTATTTAATGAAAATATATAAACTAAACATGGGAGTCTACATTGTTTAGTTATATTTTTAAATACAAATGATTTGTCTATTACAACTGTTGATCAAAGGGGAAGGTTAATTCTTGTATACTTGTATTTATATGTTAGAGTGGATAACAACATGCTACTAAGTTTCTGAACGTTAAATGACAATGAGAGTAGAGTTATGCTTAACACCTGATGAAATTGTCAAGCACTTGTAAAACGGGAGTGAAATGTTTCTAAGCCTAGTGAAATAACTGATATCCCTTTAAACCAGCCAACGGATTCAATCCTTTACATCAAACCGTTAACACCATCAAAGTAAACTAGTTTTATGTGTCTAATCCCTGCATACACGTTCAAAGGGTTAAACACCCACTTTGAAACAAGATTATGTTTAATAATTAAACTCTATAGCAAGAATTTTATTATCATTGTAGACTAACCGTTTATTGTGAAATCACTTTTTATTTTTAGGCACAGTAAACAAAAGGATGTGCCTTCTCTTTAACCAAGAAAGAAGAATTATTGTATAACAAACACACTTTGGGACAGTAAGTTACATGTGCGCTACATGTAGATTAATCAGAACAGTTATATTCAGCCTCTTTACTCCGGCTTTGCTAAACATCTGTTATTTGTATTGCAGCCAGAACTTAGTGATGTAAAATTAGTGACTTGATTACAAAGGCATTTTTTAATTCTTAAAGTGCATTATTTCTAATTAAAAGAATATATATATATCTTTTGGGCTTGCTTCTAATATGAGACATATTAACACACTGAAGAGGTTAATGTTTGAGGTCTATGGAGCGCCAGAGCAGGCAGCTGGCATGGAGAGCTTTTTATTTCACTGTCCTGTAATGGTGTCAACTTTTATCAATGTATGAAAGTCACATTGCATAAAATATAAAGGTGAGGGCATTAATTGTGGGCAGCTGTTACAGCACAGCCATTCATGCAGTGCATTATGCATCTGGGTAGTCCAACAAATGCATAGTTTGCAGGTCAGAGCTGTATATTTTTCAACTGCTATTTCATTTGACTTTTTATTCCTTAACTTGAGTGCTCGTGCTCCTAGTTTGCTAAACGTATAGTACAGGTAGCCCTCAGTTTACGCCGGGGTTAGGTTCCAGAAGGAATGGTTGTAAATCGAAACCGTTGTAAATTGAAACCCAGTTTATAATGTAAGTCAATGGGAAGTGAGGAAGATAGGTTCCAGGCCCCTTTCAAAATTGTCATAAGTAACACCTACTACATTGTTTTTAAAGCTTTGAAATGAAGACTTTAAATGCTAAACAGCATTATAAACCTAATAAAAACACCACACAACACAGAATATATAATTAAACTAAGTTAAAGGGCCACTGTAAGTAAATATTTTCTATGCCTGTTACTAACTAACTACCCCAAATACGCTTTTTATCAATAGCATTTCATTAACATATCTCTACCGTATATCAGAAATCTCTGCAAATTTAATTGTTTTCCAAACCCACTCCATGGGTATCCTTTGCTCTGTACCAATCCGTTTACAATACCTAGGTTTCAAAATGGCGCTTTAAACACAACGTTATTGGTTTAAGTATTTTGAACATGCAGTGCTGAAAATAGTGGGCAGGATAACGTGACATCATCGGCGAATAAAAGATTTAACTTTTAGAACGTTATGAAACTTCGTTTTGGAGAAAATATAGGTCAGTAGGTTTTAATTAATGTTTATTAACTTTAATATGTTAGTTGTTTAGCTTAAAAATTATAACAGAAAGTAATCCTTTAAATGAACAAAAACATTTGCTAAACAGCATTATAAACCTAATAAAATAATCACACAACACAGACTTTACTTGCATTTTGCTGCAAACAGTTCTTTCTATGCATTCCAATCTGGACTGATTTATAGACAGGAAGATCTTGTTCCTTTGAAATCTGCTCAATAGCTCAGGTCTGGTTAAACTGATTCATTTCAGCTTGCTTGGCTTTGCTGCAACACAAGCTGACAGCTCCACCTACTGGCTATTTTAATAAATGCACTGCTTTTCAATAGCAGTCACATGACTGGACAAAAAGGTTGTTATTCTGAAACGGTGTAAATTGAACCGTTGTAAAACGAGGGCCACCTGTATTCACTTACATGCAACTGTGCAGGTGAAGACAGATGAGGAAGAAATGAGGTTTAGCTGTTTTACGGTATTTCTGTTCCTGAACTTGAGTTGGATTAGTGTATTTTGAACATAGTAAAGTACTGTAGGAGGTGTGCAAGAATTCTTAACCCCTTGGCTGCTATAGATTGCATCAGATCTTTTCTATCAGTGTTGCAGAATCTGTTGGCACTATAGAAAAAAAAAATAATATGCAGCGAGTTGCAGTTGTTTTTGGCAAAGTATTCAAAGCTATTTGCATGAACTGAGCTGGAAATCGCATTGTTATATAGTTGTGCTAATTAAAAAGCTTACTTTTATGATTTTATATTTTTATTAACTGAAAAAAAAGTATTTCCTGATACCTTGTCATTTTTTGCTTTTGCAACATAATAGCAGTGTCCTTGTGTAATGACTTTTATTGCGATCCAAGAATTATGGACCCCATCAGCTTTTACTGAGGTAAAATTAGCACCAACCATGCATGTTCCTGATAACACAGAGCCTCACTGATGGACAGAGCCTGGGTAGCAAGAAAGTGACATAAACCCCCCCCCCCCAAAAATGTTTCATGGTTCAGATAGGGGATACAATTAAATAAAAAAACAACTTTACAATTTACTTCTATTACCAAATTTACCTTTTTCTCTTGCTATCTTTTGTTGAAAAGCAGGTAGTAAGATTTCGGAGTGCGCACATAACTGGAGAACAGTAGGTGGCAGCAGTGTTTCCTGTCATGTACCACTTGATATATGTGCATGCTACCAATCTAGATATCTCCAACAAAGAATAAGAACAAAGTAAATTTGGTAATAGCAGTAAATGTAAAACATTTTTTAGTTTTATTTTATGCCTTGTCTGACTCACAAATGGAGTTCCATGTCCTTTTAAGCAGTGTGTGGTCTGTACTTGTGATTTGTGGCAGTTCCAGCTTTTATAGAAAGTGGGACAGAGAACTCAAACCGTGACGGTCCGGCAAACTTCGGGACAGTTGTAAGCTCTGCATATGCTTCTGTATTTTAGCGCATGAGATATAACCACTGTTTCATTGTGGTTGCTTTGTGATTTCACTTAGAATTCAGCAGTAAACATCAGCTTGTTTCTGTAAGTAAAAGTAATTTCATTAAGTCGTTTTTTTAAGTAAATCATTTTACTTTCAGTCCCTGCAGAAACTGGGATGCTGCGGTCCCTTTGATTTTGATGACTTGTTTTGGAAATGTGGATATAATACAAACTTTTGGCACATTAAGAACTTTTAACACATACAGGAGGAAAACATATGGAAATGAAACGGAACTGAAAGAACAAAGGATTTGCTGGTCTGAAGACCAAGTCAGGAATGGAGGAAATTCTGCTTCAAGAAAGAGTGTTAGATTATTAAATGGATATAAAGCCCCATTTTTTTCTCTCATGATTCGGATAGAGCATGTATTTCAGCTTCCAACTCGGAAACTGCTGGAGAACCAGTCAGGAGTGACAGTCACGTAATCCACCAATCACTATTCCTATTCAGGGGCTGTAATGCTTGTGCCCCCCAAGAAATACATTCCACTTTGTTTATCCCCTTGTGGCTAGGATCAGTAATGCAAACATGGCGTGCTATAAACAACTGTTAGAATATCCCTTTAAATAATGTGCTATTTAATCATGTCATTCTGTTGGCATCGTGTGGGACATCACTGTCACTCACAGCTGTGGCCACATATGATTTGAGTTTATTGGGATTTTCCCCTGGCATGCATTCTAATCCAGAATTCTAGCGTCTATACAGTAAAGGCACATAACAATAAACAATTACAAGACTTTTCTGTTGTATTGCAATACAGTTAGATGCAACCCGAGTGTGAAAACATTTGAATACATTAACACTGTGTTTTTCAAACCCACTAGTTGCTTTATTTGGAGGAGTCAATACAGATATGTTACTTGAGTAGATAAGGCTTTCCACTATCATTTGGTTAGCAAATTTACATTATCTTATCGCCTCTACTGAGGCCAATTAGGGACAGATGTGTAGCAGGGTTAGGCTTGTGAAGTCTGCATTGTGCACTTCCAGTTCTCAGACTTGGAATTTTTTTTAGAGTTAAAGGGACATGAAACCCAAAAATTTTCTTTCATGATTCAGATAGAGATTACAATTTTAAACAACTTTCTAATTTACTTCTATTATTTAATTTGCTTCCTTCTCTTGTTATCCTTTGCTGAAAGGTTTATCTGGGCAAGCTGAGGAGCAGCAAAGAACCTAGGCTCTAGCTGCTGATTGGTGGCTGCATATATTTACCGATTGTCATTGGCTCACCCATATATATGTTCAGCTAGAAACCAGTAGTGCACTGCTGCTCCTTCAACAAATTATACCAAGAGAATGAAACAAATTAGATAATAAAAGTAAATTAAAAAGTTGTTTAAAATGGTTTCCTTTATCTGAATCATGAAAGAAAAATGTTGGGTTTCATGTCCCTTTAAAGGAACATGAAACCCATTTTTTTTTCATGATTTAGAAAGAGCATACATTTTTAAACAACTTTCTAATTTACTTCTATTATCTAATTTGCTTCTCTTGATATCCTATGCTTAAAAGCATATCTAGATAGCGTCAGTAGCTGCTGATTGCTGGTGGCACATAAATGCCTTGTGTGATTGGCTCACCGTGTGCTTTGCTATTTCTTCAACAAAAGATATCTAAAGAATTAAGCAAATTAGATAATAGAAGTAAATTGGAATGTTGTTTAAAATTGTATTCTCTATCTGAATCATGAAAGAAAAAAATTGGGTTTAATGTCCCTTTATAGTACAGGAAAAATTGGCTAAATAATTAATAGCAGTATATTACAAAATGTTTTTACTGTGCATAATTAAAGATTTTATTTTACAGGCTCTAAAGTGTTTCATGCCCCTTTAATGCATACTATGTCTAAAATGTTTTATGCTGCAATATTAAAGGGCCACTAAACCCAAAATCTTTCTTTCATGATTCAGATAGAGAATAGAAATTTAAACAACATTACAATTTACTTCTATTATTTATTTTGCTACATTTTTTTAGATATCCTTAGTTGAAGAAAAAGCAATGCACATGGTGAGCCAATCACACGAGGCTTCTATGTGCAGCAACCAATCAGCAGCTACTGAGCATATCTAGATATGCTTTTCAGCAAAGAATATCAAGAGAATAAAACAAATTAGATAATATAAGTAAATTAGAAAGATGTTTAAAATTGTATTCTCTTTCTAAATCATGAAAGAAAAAGTGTGGGTGTCATGTCCCTTTAAGGCCCTTTAAAAGCTTATTAGAGCAATATAGGGACTTTAAAGGGAGATTAAAGGGACAGTAAGGTCAAAATTAAACTTACATGATTCGAATATAGCATGCAATTTTAAACAACTTTCCCAATAACTTAAATTATCAAAATTGCTCTGTTCTCTTAGTATCATGTATTGAAGCGTAAAACTAGGTAGACTCATAAGAGCTCAGGAGCATGCACGTGTCTTTAGTTCTCAATGGCAGCAGTACTTTGCAACATTATTTGTAGCTTTGCTATACAATGTTGCAATCACTGCTGCCATAGAGTACTAAAGACATGTGCACACTCCTGAGCTCTTATGAGCCTACCTAGGTTTACTCTTCAATAAAAAATAGAAAGAGAACTAAACACATTTGATAACAGAATTAAATTGGAAAGTTGTTTAAAATGGCATGCTCTATCTGAATCATAAAAGTTTAATTTTGACTTTACTATCCCTTTAAAATGACACTAAACCCAATAATTTTCTTTCATGATTCAAGTAGAGAGTACCATTTTAAACAACATTCCAATTTACTTATACTATCTAGTTTGCTTCATTATTTAACTATCCTTTGTTGAAGAAATAGCTATGCACATGGATGAACCAATCATACGAAGTATCTATGTGTAGCAACCAATCAGCAGCTACTGAGCCTATCTAGATATGCTTTTCAGCAAAGTATATCAAGAGAATGAAGCAAATTAGATAATAGAAGTAAATTAGAAAGTTGTTTAAAATTACATGCTCTTTCTAAATCATGAAAGAAAAAAATTTGGGTTTCATGTCCCTTTAAAGTGCAAAAAAAAAAAGTAAGATAATATTTTATTATTGCACTATTGCTTGCATAGTACTATGTGTTTAATGCCTGCAAAGGGATTAAACACAGAGTTAAAGTCAGCTCCAGAGCAGCAATGCATTACAGGGAGCTAGCTGAACCCATCTGGTGAGTCAATCATAACTGACAAATGTGTGTAGTTAACAATCACCAGCTAGATCCCAGTAGTGCACTGCTGCCGCTGAGCATATGTACATATGATTTCAACAACATATAAAAAATAACGAAATATATTTGATAACAGAAGTGAACTTAAAAGTGTCTTACATTGCTTGTTTTCTGAATCATGAAAGTTTAAAGGGACAGTCTACTCCATAATTTTTGTTTAAAAAGATAGCTAATCCCTTTATTACCCATTCCCTAGTTTTGCATAACCAACACAGTTCTATTAATATACTTTTTACTTATGTGATAACCTTGTATACAAGCCTCTGCATACTGCCCCCATATCTCAGTTCTTTTGACAGATTTCATTTTAGCTAATCAGTGCTGACTCCACGGTAGTGAGCAAATTTTTATTTATTTGGCACACATGAACTAGCTCTGACTAGCTTTGAAAAACTTTCAAAATGCGATGAGATAAGAGACAGCCTTCAAGGGCTTAGAAATAATCATATGAGCCTACCTAGGTATAGCTTTCAACAAAGAATATCAAAAGAACAAAGCAAATTTGATGATAAAAGTAAACTGGAAAGTTGTTTAAAATTGCATGCCCTATCTGAATCATTTAATTTTTACTAGACTGTCCCTTTAATTTTTACTTTCATGTCCCTTTAATATCCCTTTAAGCAGACAATTCAATCAAATTGTGTTAGCATGAAATAATAGTACAGTTGTTATTGGCTATGGAAAACCTTAGGGGGGGCAATATTCTAAGATCTGCTATCTTAGTCTTTTGAATTACGCTTTGCCGTTCTTCATTACTCTATAGAGTGGGATAAGTGTGACACAGGTAAGACAGAATTTCTTCTTAAACGATAGACTCAACCTCACGTGACCGCTCTTTAAAGCGCCTGTAAGCAGATAGCGCTCTTTTCACGCATATTCAAAGTGATTCATTCTATTGACAGCAATCAGAATCTTAAGGCTGTTGAAACTTCCCCTCTAATTGAACTGGGAAAGGTAAACCAGTTTCAGGGCTCTGCACGATGTAATTGCAATAATTTAATTTAGCTATTTAACCTGTAATTCAGTGGTATTTATTAAAGAGCATGGGAGAAAATGAGGCCGTTAGAAGCCAGAGATGAATACATTGAAATGAAAATGAACACTTCTAACTGGTAGTTGACCTTCGTATTGTAGCAGTTTTTATTAGGCTGGTCATGGTAATTACTGGGACGTGAATCATGGAGAAAAGTGAGTAATTCTGTAATGAATGATTTTTATGCGTTATCTCTCCCTTCCTAAAGAGCGCTGCAGACATACTTTTGTTTATTTTTTAACACAATAAATAGTTTGTTGATATTTTAGTACCACAAAGAAGAAAAAAACTGTTTGCATCATACATATTTTTTGGCTTAGTACTCTAAAGAGATTGTCTCTTAACCCTTTGAGTGCTAAGCACTTTCCCACCTGGTTGCTAATATTTTATATGTTTTTTTTTTTAATTTTTTAAATTTTTGGAAAAAAAAATGTTTTTTTGTTGTTTTTTTTACAGACCCCCACTGTTGGAAAGGTTAGGCGGTTACCTTTCCAACAGTGGGTCTTGGGGGTCTGTAGCTGCTTAGATGCCTGAGATACAGGCTTCTAAGCAGCATGCCCCCTCCTCCTATACTTAACATTAAGTATAAATAAAGTTGCGCGGTGACGTCATCGCGCATGACGTCACCGCGCATCACGTGAAGCCCCGGCGATGCCTGTCACTCTACAGGGTAGGAGCGGTTAGGAGCCCCCAGATCTCCCTCAAGGTGGGAGAGTGCTCATGACGGCTCTGAGCCGTCATGAGTACCAGAATGAGAAACTCTGTGACGGCTCAGAGCCGTCATTAGCACTCAAAGGGTTAAAGGGACAGTCTATTCCAAAATAAACTTCCATGATTCAGATAGAGAATGTCATTTGAAACAATTTTCCTATTTACTTCTATCACCAATTTTTCTTTGTTCTCTTGGTATTCTTAGTTGAAAGCTAAACCTAGGAAGTTCATATGCTAATTTCTAAGCCCTTGAAGGCCGCCTCTTCTCTCAGGGCATTTTGACAAGTTTTTCACCACTAGAGGGTGTTAGTTCATGTCTGTCATATAGATAACACTGTGCTCATGCAAGTGGAGTTTCAGTGAGCCAGCTCTGATTGACTAAAATGCAAGTCTGTCAAAAGAACTGAAATAAGGGGGCAGTTTGCAGAGGCTTAGATACAAGGTAATTACAGAGGTAAAAGGTGTATTTATATAACTGTTGGTTATGCAAAACTGGGGAATGGGTAATAAAGGAAACAACAAAACGAAGAGAAACATGAGCAAAAAAGATGACTGCTTTACTTACAAAACTTCAGTATTACTGGCCTTGCCATGGGGAAAATAAACATTAATCTGTTGTGTGTTTTGCCAATTTACATTAAGTTTAGGGATGCATTTATTCCAACTAGACCTGGACCTAGGGCTGGAGGATTTAGTGGGCAGTGTAATTTTTAGGGCTAGTTGTATGGCACAATGCCATAGCAGGGGTTGGGTACTCCATCAGACCCTGGTCTCCTTCTGTTAGAAATATGTGGGACAAATAGGAGCATACATTGCTGGTAATAACTTCATTTTGTCACTTTGTTGTTAGAGTTATTGCTTTATATTCAATCATTTTGCAAATTTAGACCAACAGATAAGTAATGCTGTATATAGGCTCAGAAATCAAAATGGTCACTGTTTTTCAGAACACATTTTATTATTAAACACATAACCATTGCAAATTACATGTTTAAAGGGTCAGTAAACCTTAAAAATAATGTTATATAATTCTGCACTGTGTCTAATGGCGCGGTCGGGCCGGGCTGTGACTATACAGCTGGCCCGATGCGCTCAGTAAAAACAACAGACCCGCTCTGCAGAGTACAGAGAGCGGGTCTGTAAAACAGCGGTATTTTTAAAAAATAAAAAGGAAATATTATGATTTACAAAGTTTGGCTAATATAATGTTATATAATTCTGCACTATGTGCAGAATTATATAACATTATTTTTAAGGTTTACTGTCCCTTTAACTGCTGTAACCGGGTTTAACACAGTTAAACAAGTGCTCAGGAGTAGCAGGGCTACTGAACAGAGATTGGCATAAACACTTAGCGCATCATGTCCGCTCAATCTCGCTAAATGCCGACAGCTTACAATGTCGGAATTTAAAATTGCACAAGCATTTCTGGTGAACTGCTTGTGCAATTCCGCCCCCTGCTCAGGGGCGGCCAATCTTACTGCTGCTGCTTCTTAACTTCCGTTTCAGGCGGACCTGTAACGATTGGGCTCCAAAGCAGCATCCGCTGCTTAATAAATGGACCCCCTAGTGTCTATAAAACAATGGGAGCTGCCATGTTGTAACTTAGGCTACTTTCTCTGCTGTGGCCAATTAGGAACAGTTATAAATAGGTCATTAGAGTGTGCAGCCAATGACTGTGTGGGATATAACAGTGTTCTGCACTTCTATTTCTAACATGAACTGAAAAGCTCACGATTTCAGAATGGAAATACAGGAAAAGGAGACAAAATAAATAATGAAAATATATTTCAGAGTTTATATATATATATACGATTTATCATTTCATATTATTATTATCCCAGTGTTTTATGTCCCTTTAATATTAAATTGCTTTTATGAATTAATGTATAGCATTTTAACATTAGAATGTCCCTTTAACTCTAAATGCCATTTTTCTTTATGATTATCTCTGAGCTGTGTATATTTTGTCAGCCAGTGCTATAGACCGTAAGACTAAAAGTAGAAAATATCTTCATAAATAAATAGTAGAGATTGTTTATGGGGTGCTGTAATAAACGAATCACATCATCACATATGTCAATGTAAAATAAATACATTATATCTATAGTAAATTCTCCTAAAATAGCATGTACAGTGCTGTTCACATAGCGGGCTGGGAGCCCATTTAATATTATTAACAAGCACAGTGTGGAATCCGTTATGCAGAGTTGTGTTCTAATCACCGTCCCTAAATGATCTGGAGGTAGACACTGTCATGTTCTGGAACTTTAAAATCCCTTCATCTGCTCTGTTGCTTAGTAACAGGACCATTTGTCATGTATTTTAGAAGGGGGGAAAAATTGCATGTACTGTTGAAAATGCAATGAGCACATTCGATCATATCTAATTCCCATTTATATTGCTGTGGACATCCTTACTGCCCAGCTGCCCTCTAAAAGACTTCGAGCTGTGGGTTTTTGTGATGCATGAATGAACACTGGGACATGGGCCAAGATTCCGCTCATAAGCTTCTTCATCATTTATTACCTTCCAGTTTTAATTGTTTTCCTGGTTTTTTTTCTCTCCAAGATATTTATCTAGAAGGAATGGAGCTTCCTCACTGTGCCCCACACACGCTTTCGAGAGTTACAGATAAAGGGCATAGAGGACTCGCTGCAAAAAAATAAAAGCACATCCCCGACATTAAATAAACACCTTAACACTAGAAAAAAAGCATATTTACCAACACATTTTTATTGACTATCTACTTGACTTAAAGGGTTGTATTTGAGGTCTGCATGTTGACATGAAAGGTACAATAAACCAATGATTTATACCTTCTGTCTAGTTGTTTA
The DNA here is from genome assembly GCF_027579735.1 of Bombina bombina. Taxonomy (NCBI): domain Eukaryota; kingdom Metazoa; phylum Chordata; class Amphibia; order Anura; family Bombinatoridae; genus Bombina; species Bombina bombina. The sequence goes on from NC_069499.1 coordinate 78,850,025, forward strand.
TTATAATAAAAAACTGTAATAACCCAGGTGAACTGCAGTCACGGTTTTACAGTAAATACCATTTTTATGGCATTGACCTTCCCTGCTCGAGACATAAAAACTCAAACAGCTTTGTCAAGACATTCTGCAATCAATGCAGTGCTAGGAAGAACATCAAAGGTTGTTTTAGTTTATGCAAAAAAAATGAGGTTGAAATACCATGATAATCATCTTTTACATTTTTCTTGCAAGCGAAAAAAGGTATTTAGATAAGGGAGGGGAAAGAATCCTGGTTTATAAACTATTCACTCTAAAACTGGATTTCATATATAATTTTTTGGCAACCATTTAAAAAATAAAGGACCCCCTAATAATATCAAAAACAATCCTCTCCAGCTAAGTAAATTGCAAGGGGATCCAAGAAAACCCCCTCTAGCCTTCTCAGATTCCTGACTGATAACTTAGAAAATGGTCACAAGGTAACAAAGAAATGCACAAAAGCTTTTTTCGGCCTGTATAAAGGCCTTTGTCAGTGTGGTCATACACAGAGTCTAGGCTGTATACGGACCAAAACGCGTTAGTTGCCAGGAATCTGTGTGAGGCTAGAGAGGGGTTTTTCTTGGATCTCCTTGCAAGATACTTAGTTGGGGGACTCTTTATGTATCATGTTTGTGATATTATTAGGCTGTCCGCCTTTTACCTGATTTTTGAATTATTTATTTACAGATATATTTTTAGATGCAGCTAGTGCATAAATCTCTTTTTTTTCATTGTATTTTTAATGGTTGGTGTGCTTCGTACCAACCCTAATGTTAGCCACTATTTAACTCTTGCATTGCCAGTGATGTATTTTTCCTATTAAAAATAAAAAGGTTTGTTTTTTTTGTTTTTGAACACATTCCTTTTATTTGTGTTTCTCCCCTGCTAAGGGGTTAAACAGATATGTAAAGTTGTATTTTAGTGCTGCTTCAGATAGGATATACCAGCTACATTTATGCAAGGGTTAAACACATTGTAAGAAAAAGAAACTTGTTTAAAAAAACCAAAATAATGACAAAATAGTGCATTTTAATTTTACGCTAGAATATCCTTTTTAAACACACACACATTAGGCTAGATTTACAGACGTTTATGAGGCTACCAAGGTTTTTTTGGTTGAGACAAGATCATGTTCGCAATTCGTTGACCGTCATCACCTATATTTTCCAGCGTTTCATTAGTGAGTATGCTTATCATTAACGTCTAATCCTGTCCTAAGTGCCACAATACATGAAATCTCGCACATCAAACAAGAACTACTAACAACTCAGAAAAACAATAATTATAACCGCAACACTTAGGAAACTGCTTACAGCGGTTCTAGAACTTAATATTTGGGGAGCTTACAAAGGTGGGGAAATAAGTTGAAAGGCGCAACATGCATACTATATGGAGCCATTTACAGCTCAATAGTGGTACATGTGTACGTGGGGGTGCATAGAAATAATGTCTATTTTCTTAAAGTGGTCTCGTTGGATAGAACAAAATGGTGTTAGCCGTGGGATTTCCTGGTGTTGTAGAAGCATTGTTGGGATTTGTAACCTACACCTCGTGCAAGTATGCCAGACAGATATTATAAGGGAGCTTAACTTCTAATACAGGGCTGTGACGAAGAGCAGGTACAAATTTCTTTGAATTGTACAATTTTCGAGTGGCACTAACCATATTTATGATGATAAAGCCCCATGTAACTGCTATTCCTACAAATATCCCTGTTTTTTAAGGGTTGAAAGCGTTGAATAGGAAATCCCACATATTTGCTGCTAGACACTTTCTGACTTACTAAGTGGAATTTCCTATTCAAAGTTTGCAACCTTTTGTAAAGAGGTATAACAGATAGCTCAGCATGCTAAGGCACTGTGGCTGAGCTCTGTAGCAACCCAAGGGTTACAGGTTCGATCCCCGACGAGGTCGACTCAGCCTTTCATCCTTCCGAGGTCAATAAAATGAGCAGCGCCTTGAGACCCTTACAGGTGATTAGCCGTGCTTTACAAGTACCCAATACATACATACAAGTGTGAGTTGAAAATTATATGTCTTATCAACAGTACAAAAACAGAAAAATACATTAAAAAATATACAGAGACCACACCATTAACCCCTTAATGAAACAACATACCATGTACGTTGCCGGTTGTTTATGGGTTTTCTTTTTAATTATAGCTTGGGTCCCGGCCCAAGCGACAGGACCGCGCTATTATACCCTTCCTCCTCCGTAGGATTGTCAATTAAACCCTGTTAGGGATACTAGAGGCACCAAATTTCCCACAGACAATTATAAATGAATATTGCGTAAAACAAATATCATATACAGACAGCTGGGATTCCTCAGAGTTCACAAGATTGTCAGAATATTTTATGTTATGACCAGAAGGCATGGTATTTACCTCATAACTGCAACATTTCACACAAAAAAAAAAACGCATTGGCAAGTGAAACCCTACATTTGATTAGAATTCATTAATTTTCTACAGTAATTTTTTTGTGTTATAGGATTATGTTTTAACTCTTTAGTTGCCAACTAGGGATTTACCACATTGCTAGATAGCATACTGAAGCCCCCCCTGGCAGCAAGGAAGTTGTAAATGTAAACAAAAAGAAAAAGGGGGACACTCAGGGATTTTATTTTATTTTTGCAGTCAGAATGATATTCCTGAACTCTCAGTGTTATTAGTAAACGCGTGGCTGGGACATTTGAAGTGAGAGTGCTACTGTATGTAAGAGCGATATTCGCTGTGTGCTATCCAAAGGAACGCCTGCCAAGACAGTGTATGAACGGGAGCCAAACAAAACACAGGCGTCTATCCAGTGAAAACCGGCGCACTTCTGCAAATAGAGGAAAAATTGACTCTCTGATTCTAGTGTTCCTATTGCCGAACTGATTGTTTTAAAAATAGCTTTTAGGCAACGTGCTCTCTTAGGATTTTAGATTCTTAGCATTCTTTTATTCCATCTATTATGTAATGAATACTGATCCAAAGAGGGAAAGCATTTTGTTTTGCCTGGATACGTTTTCTGATGTATTTTGCC